>NC_079359.1:865000-1155000 GCF_029582105.1 Oenanthe melanoleuca
GGCCCCTTCGGGTCCCACCTGCTGCCTCAGCGGGGCGATTCGGGTGTCCTTCCATCCCTGGAGCATTTTTGGGAGGCTCAGCCTGGTTGTCCCATCCCTGGCACGGATTTCGGGCTGGAAAGGAGGAAGCAGCAGGAGGGCAGCTCCAGGGGAGTGGGTGTGGGAGTTTCAGCTGGGAGGGATCGGGGACGGCAGCATTTCCTCCTTCCAGACAGGTGTGACGAGCTCTGCACAACTGGGCCAAGGCTGCAGGCTCGTGTTTGACCTGGAATGGGAGCCCAGCCCCCCAAACCAGAGTTTGGGAACCCCTGACCCCGAAACACGCGAGGTCAGCACCTCCCTCCCTCGGTCTCTGCCTTGCTGAGCATCTTTCCTGCAGCCAAGAATAATCCAGCCCCTCAGATGTGGAGTTTTCTCCGGGTTTTCTCAACCAGGTTCAGTGGCTCAGAGTTATTTTCTTATCAGCTCGAGCTTTGGGTGGTGCTGGGATTTTTTGACTGATCACACAGAGTTCCTGGACCCATCACCTGTGGCTGCTGGGGTAATTCGTGGGGTTTTAGGGGTTTCTCAGCCCCAATTTGCCCTAAAGGGGAACAGGAAAAACTTCACCAATGTCTGACCTCCAAGTCCATGGCCAAGCTGCCAACCCAAACATTGGGGAAAGCCTTGGAGGAGCTCCAGGAATCTGCTGTCCTGTGGGGCCTCAGGTGGTTCCACCCCAAGGAAACCCTTAGAAAATTTATTTTAGAGCTGGATTTCCCCACTGTGTTGAGCTTGGACTGAGAAAGGTGATTTCAACAGCACAACAAATCAGGGTTGGAGCTCCACAGCCAATGCAAGCAGACACCCAGAAAGATAAAAAATGCTCCTCTGGTTGAAAAGACTAATTTATGTACATAAAAAATTCCTTTCTGCTGCAGGAATGTGCGAGGGCATGGACAAACTAAAGGAAGGTGTTTCCCAAAGGCCTCTCGGACCCTTTGGAGCAGCCCTGGCTGCAGCTCTGCCCTCCCTTCATTCATGGTTTCACTCTGCAGCAGGTGCAGAACTGGGGGTGTTTTAATTCAGCGCAAGCACAACATAGATTCCAGTTTGGAAAACAGCCTGGAAGTGCCTCCTCGTGGAGCTAATTCGGGGCTCGCATCTCCTGTGGCTCGAATTTTGATGAGCTCCCTCCGGGGAGAGGAGCTGCATTTCGGTGCAGGCAGGAGGGATCTGGGTGTTCTGGTGCTGACTAAACCCACCCACGCCTCGGGGCTTATTTGCAAGCAGCTCCTGCCTGGTTTGTGTCAGCCCCGATGGAAGGGCCTGATATTCCCGGGAGCTGCACTCTGATAAACCCCGGGAGCATCCAGGTCACTGGTGCGGCTGTGGGTGAACGTTTGTCACCTCTGGGCGCTGCCTTTGTGCCTGGGGGTGCTGCAGAGGCGCTGCAGGGGTGGGGAGGGCATTGCTGAGCCGCTTTTGGGTTGGGAATTCAAGCCTGGAGAGCTGATGCCACCTGGAGAGGGGGATGGAGCAGCGAGTTCAGGCCTCTCTGAACCTCCTTTATCGCCAGATAAAGATCAGGAATGTGGCCCAGGGAAGGCTTTGTCAGTGGTTTTGTTGGGGCAGAGTGTGGGGGATGAGGATCAGCCCTTCCATCAGCTCCGTGCACAGGGACATGGATGGGAAAAGGGAGCACGGAGATCGCAAAATCACAGAATTTTTGGGTTGGAAAAATCACCCAGCCAGGCTCACCTGGAGCAGGTGACACAGGGACACGGCCAGGTGGCTGCTGCTGTCGGCCTTTCCCAGCCGTTTCGGATGGAAAGGTTTTGTTATCCCAATCCTTTCTCCCTCATCCTCCACAGGGGAAGGGAGGCAGAGGCTGCTGCAGCAGCGCGGCCTCAAATCGAGTTTTTGCCTGGCAGCGAGAGCCCCAGGCTGTGGCTCAGCGTCCCCATCCAGGCTGGTTTGGCAGGTGTTTGTTCCCCTAATGATAAAAGCCGATTTCCGCCCGTGCCTGACTCACTGCCTGTCCCTGCGCCTCATTCCTGCCCGGCCCTCGCTGTGCCCATCAGTCACAGCCCAGGGTAAGGACACAGCTCCGGGCGCTCCAGCTGCTCTGCGATGCTTTAATGGCTTCGGGTGCCGGCAGCCGCAGGAGCCCCGAGTTTGGGGCAGTTTGGGGGGGTTTAGGTGTGATTATCACCCGCTCCTCGCTGTCAGTGTCCCGCTGTCCCTGCGGGGGTGGCAGGGGCCGTGATCGCGCTCTGAGGGCACGGAGAACAAAGGCTCGGAGGCGATTTGGGGTTGGCTAAACATTAAGCTCTGGCCAGGTGCGAAGGAGCACCTGCGGCCCCGGAGCGGATTCCAGAGGCTCGGGTCACCTGCAGCCCGCGCTCCGTCATGGCCGAGCTCCACCGGCTCTGCTCTGCCTGGAAAGAGTGTTCTAAAAATTGCCAGCCTTCCCCAGCTAAAGTAGGTGAAATATTTATAAACCCATCCTCTAGAGAAGACCTTGTGCGCAAGCATCAACCGCTCCGGCTTTAAAACCCGCGCCCTCCCCCCGCCCCAAGGCGGCTTGTGCTGCTCATCCAGGGAAGGGGCAACTTTAATTGCGTTTGTCTGGCACGGCGGCACCTTGTCAGGGCCACGGGGGACACGGGGAGGGAAAAAAAATAAAAATTAAAATTAAAAAAAAGGGGATTTCTGGATTTCGCTGTGCTCTGTTCCATCGGGTGTAGCCGCTGTGCTTTAATACCGGGGGTGGGGAGCGGACCACGCAGAGGGCTCGCCCCACTTTTGGGAGGATGATGCGACCCCCGTGGGGGGGAACTGGGAGGGAAGAAGGTGAGGATGATGAGGATGAGGATGATGAGGAGGGGAGGGAGGGCACACGCCACGCTGCCCCCAGAGCCCGAGGGATGCGCCGGGGTCCGGCGGGGCGGCTCCGGGGGCGGCGGGGATGGAGAGGGGGCCCCGCTCCGCCCGGCCCCGGAGGCGGAGCCAGCGCCCGGCGCGGCGGGACCGGAGCCACATCCCGCAAAGGAGGAGCGGGGCCGGGCACGGGCAGGGCGGCGGGGCCGGAGCCGAGCCCGGAGCTCCCGCAGCGGGGCCGGAGCCGAGCCCGGAGCCGGAGCTCCCGCAGCGGGGCCGCCCCGCACCGCGCCGCGCCATGTGGTGGGACGAGCGGGTGTCGGCGCGGTTCCGGAGGAACCTGCAGCCCACCCTCACCTACTGGAGCGTCTTCTTCAGCTTCGGCCTCTGCATCGCCTTCCTGGGGCCCACGCTGCTGGACCTGCGCTGCCAGACCCAGAGCTCGCTCTCGCAGATCACCTGGGTCTTCTTCTCGCAGCAGTTCTGCCTCCTGCTCGGCAGCTGCCTCGGAGGGGTCTTCAAGAGGACGTAAGAGCCCGGCGAACTCAGCGCTGGTCCCTCGGGGGGTTCCGCCGCCCCCTCCCTTCCCCCGGCTGGCGGGTGGGCAGCGCCTTCCCGGGATGATTTTCTTTTTTGGGGGCGTCGCGGAGGGTCCGCAGCGCTCTCGGGGGAGGGGGCTTCCCCCCCTCGGGCTCCGCTGCTCCGCTCCCGGGGCGGTTCCATCCCCTTGGAGCTCCGCGCAGCGACAGCCCCAGCGTGAAGTTCCAGCCAGAACTTCCCGCGAGGGTTTTGGTTTGCCTTTTTTTTTTTTTTTTTTTTTTTTTTTCCTCCCTTAGCCTTGGTTGTTTATCGCCAAAAAAATATTTTTGGAAGTGTGTTTTAATAAGCTCGGCGTCGGAAATGGTGGCAGCGCCGCGTTTTTCGGGAGTTTGGGCGAACACGTGCAGGGATGCGAGTGGTCCTCGTGGTCTGGAGGAGCGGGGGGGACGCGGGGCTCGGGGTTCAGCAGGGACCTTGAATCCCAAACGGGGATCCGCAGCCAGCCTCGCGTCCAGGATGTGTGGCAAATAAATAACCCACGGCTGGCTCAAGGCTGAAGATTGCCAGCGAGGCGTTTGATTTGGGGCTTGGTGACAGCTCCGAGGATCAGCTGATTATTTCCGTGGTCACCGATTCTCGGGCGGTGATGTAACGTGTCCGTGTGTGTGTGAGATCCGCGGGTCCAGTGGGGCTGAGCTGGCGACGGGAGAATTCCCCACGAATCCTTTAAAAACCTCCTTTAAAACCTCTTGGTGTTAAATATTTGTGAATTGGCTGGTGGAGATTTGTGGATCTCCTGGCTGGTGGAGAAGGTGTTGGAGCACCTGCGAATCGGCACCGCGGGACCCGGAGCTGTCCTGGGGCAGGAGGGGACAGTCGGGATTGGGGACAGCACGTGGGGACCTCGCTGCGGCTCTGCCACCGCTCCGGCAGTGCTGGCTCAGCACAGAGCCTCTGCCAGCCCCCGGGGCTGCCTCGCATATGTTTGGAGGAGCAGGGAAGGGAAATGCAGAATTCCTGCTGCCAGCTCCTTCCCAAAGCTCTCGGGTACGCAAAACCCACCGGGGCTTTGCTGCTTGGAAATCCCAAACTTGTAACTCTGCAGCTGCGCTTTGGGGTGTGTTTGGTGCTGGTTGTGAACAGGATGTGTTCGGGGTTTTGGAGGAAAAGGGATTTGTGAGCCCCACTGGGGACTGACAGCCCTGCCAGGCAGGCAGGAGGGAATATTTGGGATATTTGGAGCTTGTGAGTGTTGTGCGGGCGTTACTCAGAGCCTCGCAGCCTCCAAATGTGCGGGAATAAGAATTGTTCAGGCTCCAGGCGCTCCGGTACAATCCCTTCTTCAGGGATGGATGGATTGAGCTGTCCTGCCAAAGATTTATAAATCAAATTACGCCGCCCCCGGGGCCTCGGTGCCAGGCAGGGAGGAGCACAGGCCAGGTCATCTTTTCCAGTTAGAGACGGAGAGCGGCTGTGGAGCATCCCCGGAGGGCGGCTGCGAGCCGAGAGCGATTCCTGGTGCTGGGGGACGCAGACTTGGCTGCTTCCTTTGGGTCAAATCGCTCTGGGTGACTCGTGAGGGACAGGGATGGGTGGTGGCACCTAAATCCAGGATCTCCTGTCCCCAGAGCAGCTGCTGGGTGCTGCTCCCTGCTCCTGGAGCACAGGGAGGAGGGATTTTAGCGCTGCTCTGTCCCTTCAGCACGACCCAGCGCCAGAATTCCCTCTCGTGTGAGATTCCAAGGAAACACGAAGTCTGTCAGTGCCAGGCTCCCCGAGGGACGGAGGAACGACGCTGCTGCTCTGTCCTGCAGTCCTGGCATTGCTGCTGGTCCCTTCCCTGAGCTTTTGGGGGTGCAGAGGCAGGAGCAGCTCCCAGGAAATGTGGTTTGAGCTCTCAGGTTCACCTCAGGCTGCTGCTCCCGGTGACACCTCCTGGGCTTTTCTGGGATGTGGGATGAGATCTGTCCCAGAAAATTCAGCTTTTCCCAGGGTTGCACCCCTGGGGTTGTGGTTTGAGCTCTCCTCAGTCCCTGGTGCTGCTTCCTGAGCTCCTCTTGCCTGGAATCACCTGGAACAGATTCCCAGGAGCTCCCAGTGATGGGATGGGAGCAGCCCAGGCTCGGGCACACCAGGGGAGGTGAAATTTTGGGGAAATTTCCACTCCTGGCACTGCCAGCTCCAGTGGGGAGCTCTGTGCACCTGCACTTCACTTTCCTTTCCCGTTTTGTTGCACTTTGGGTTTGAACTGTGAGCTTCAAGTCCTGCACACGCTGGTGACAGAAGCACCAGGGTGCTCCAGGTGGGTGCTGCGATGTTTTTTATTCAGAAATGGCATTTTTGTGTCTCGATGAAAATTTGTTTTGCCCCCAGGGTTTGGGGCAGCCCTGGGTGGTGAGGGCAGAGGTGAGGAGGGCACTGGGGAAACTGGAGCTGTGCTGGACGTGACCCACCCCGTTCCTGCAGGGCTGGGAGCAGCTGGGACCCTTCATTCTCCTTTCACAGCACCTGCCAGTGTCACCAGCTCCCAGGGACAGCCCTGTCCTGCCCCTGCCCCCAGATTCCCATCTCCTGGAGGGTTCTGGGGCTCTCAGGACACTTCACTTCTCAGGGAGCAGCACAGGATGAGCTCCTGGGGACACAAAACTCCCCAGCCTGGCCCTGCTTCCTGCAGGGACCCTGAGGCTGCTGTGGGATAATCCCTGGGATAATCCTCAGCTCCTCACCTCATCCCCTCGGGCCTTTGGCTTGTTAATGATCAGTTCTGCAAGTCTGAGTTGGCCTGATTATCATTTTTCTTCTTGATGTGAGGGATTTGGAAAATGCACCCTGAGGTGGGGAAAAAAAAAATCTGTGCTGGGAGCTGAAGAGATCCATAGGAACACCAAGGTGGGGGTTCCTAAATAAAAAAAAATCTGTGCTGGGAGCTGAAGAGATCCATAGGAACACCAAGGTGGGGGTTCCTAAATAAAAAAAAATCTGTGGTGGGAGCTGAAGAGATCCATAAGAACACCAAGGTGGGGGTTCCTAAATAAAAAAAAAAATCTGTGCTGGGAGCTGAAGAGATCCACAGGAACACCAAGGTGGGGGTTCCTAAATAAAAAAAAAATCTGTGTTAGGAGCTGAAGAGATCCACAGGAACACCAAGGTGGGGGTTCCTAAATAAAAAATCTCTGCTGGGAGCTGAAGAGATCCTGCTGCAATGGGAACATTGGGGGTCCCTAAATCCCTGTGGCAGGGAGAGGGGAAGCTCTGCTGCCTGGGCTGCAGGATTGCCTCTGGAATTGCTCATCCTGATCCTGTGGAGATCAGCCCAAACCTCTCCTGGCAGCTGGGATGGAGCCAGGAAATGCCCTGGGTGCCCCTGAAATGAGATTTGGGGCATTGCAAGGCTGGAGTGGAGCCTGCCCTGGGCTGTGCCAGAGCTGTGCTGGGCACACAGAGACCAGGCTGTGCCACCAGTGCTGCTTTTCCAGCCCTTTTCAGGGGTTTGGCACCATCAGCACACTCTGAATTCTCGTGGTGCCTCATTTCAGGTGCTTCCCAAGGGTTTGGAGTGCCAGGAAACCACTCAGTGCCTCCCTGGGTGCTGAGCTGAGCCCCCAGCTCCACCTGGGGCCTGGCACTGGTGTCCCCCTGGCAGGGCCAGCAGGGCTGGGGCATTTCCAGGGGTGCAGTTGTGTTACCAGCCCGTGGCTGGAGGCTGGGATTCTCACTGGGGTGACATTTCAGTGCTCATTAAGGCTGTGACATCCCTGCTGCTCCCTGCTCCCCAGCCAGGAGGGGGTTCTGGGGGGGAGGCGTTTTGGGAACGCTCTGGGGTTTCCCCATCGCTCCCAGCCCGGGTTCAGCAGCTGCTGCTGTGCTGTCCCTGCTCTCTGCAGCCTCCAGAGCAGCAGCCTCAGCTCCCCGGGCTCAGAGCTGCTCCCTCCATTCGCCAGGAGCTTCTCCTGCCGTGACTGTGCACATCTCGCCCGGCTCTCCCCTCCCTCCTTCCCTCCCCCAGAAATCCCACGGCTCTGCTGTCATGGAGCAGCAGTGGCCACAGCTCTGCAAAACATTGGCAGTTGTCAGCTCCTGCCCTGCCCTGGCTGGGCACTGGGAGGCTCTGGCATGGCCAGGAGGAAGGAGAGGTGCAGGGGAGGCGCAGGAAATGTGCAGGAGAGATGCAGGAGATGTGCAGAGGTGCAGGGGAGGTGCAGAGGTTCAGGAAAGATGCAGGAGAGGTGCAGGGGAGGTGCAGAGGTGCAGGAGATGTGCAGAGGAGGTGCAGAGGTGCAGGAGATGTGCAGAGGTGCAGAGGTGCAGGAGATGTGCAGAGGAGGTTCAGGAGATGTGCAGAGGTGCAGAGGTGCAGGAGATGTGCAGAGGAGGTTCAGATGTGCAGAGGAGGTGCAGGAGATGTGCAGGAGATGTGCAGAGGAGGTTCAGGAGATGTGCAGGGGAGGTTCAGGAGAGGTGCAGGAGATGTGCAGAGGTGCAGGGGAGGTGCAGGAGATGTGCAGAGGTGCAGGGGAGGTGCAGGAGATGTGCAGGAGATGTGCAGAGGAGGTTCAGGAGATGTGCAGAGGTGCAGAGGTGCAGGAGATGTGCAGGAGATGTGCAGAGGTGCAGAGGAGGTTCAGGAGATGTGCAGAGGTGCAGAGGATGTGCAGGAGATGTGCAGGAGGTGTGCAGAGGTGCAGGAGATGTGCAGAGGTGCAGGGGAGGTGCAGGAGATGTGCAGGAGGTGTGCAGAGGTGCAGGAGATGTGCAGAGGTGCAGGGGAGGTTCAGGAGATGTGCAGGAGATGTGCAGAGGTGCAGGAGATGTGCAGAGGTGCAGGGGAGCTGCCCTTGGCCCATTTGTTCCAGCAGGAGTGGTGAGCAGCACATGTGGGGCTGCAGATGGCCAGGGGCAGTGACAGGGCCAGGGGCTGTGACAGGGACAGGACAGTGACAGGGCCAGGGGCAGTGACAGGGTCAAGACAGTGACAGGGCCGGGGCAGTGACAGGGCAGTGACAGGGACAGGACAGGGACAGTGACAGGGCCAGGGGCAGTGACAGGACAGTGACAGGGGCAGTGACAGGGCCAGGGGCTGTGACAGGGCCAGGGCAGTGACAGGGCCAGGGCAGTGACAGGGCCAGGGACAGTGACAGGGCCGGGACAGTGACAGGGCAGTGACAGGGCCAGGGCTGTGACAGGGCCAGGACAGTGACAGGGCCAGGACAGTGACAGGGACAGGGCCAGGGGCTGTGACAGGGCCGGGGCAGTGACAGGACAGTGACAGGGCCATGGCCAGGCTGTCCTGGCAGGACAGGAGTGTTGGCAGCTGAGCTTCCTTCACCCTCCTCCTCCTCAGCACCTTCTCCAGCCTGGCTGGGGCTGTGGAGCAGGACTGGGGGTTCTCCTTGCTGGGATGTCCCTGAGCACTGCTCAGACCCACATCCCCCAATTACTGCTAATTACCAACTGCTAATTGCCACCCCGGGCTGTGACAGGGACCTGGCAGTGCCACTCATGTCTGCTGTGCCTTTCCAGCCACATCCCTGTGGTCCTTTTCCTTTTCCTTTTCCTTTTCCTTTTCCTTTTCCTTTTCCTTTTCCTTTTCCTTTTCCTTTTCCTTTTCCTTTTCCTTTTCCTTCCCTCTTGGCAGCCCTGGGGCCACTCAGTGCCAGCCCTGGTCACTGCCAGAGCCAGGAGGGGACACATCCCTGCCCTCAGAGGGTTGGGAGTAGGGATGTGCTGCCAGAAAGGGGCACAGGGCACGGAGAGGGAGGTGCAGAGGCTCCCCTGGAGCAGCTCAGCACCTCCAGGCAGCTCTGGGATGCCACCAGCCCTGCAGGAGAAACGCCCTGGGCTGCTCCAGGGTCAGGATGTGGCCTCACCTGCACAGCCCCCAGAGAAGGGACAGGCTGTTATTGCACCTCAGATACAGGTTGGGAGGGATGGCTGCTCCTCTCCTCAAGAGCTGGGTGGAAAATCCATCTCTGGGGGGCATCACCCTGCAGCAGGAGGGGCAGATCCTGGGGACATCACCCTGCAGCAGGAGGGGCAGATCCTGGGGCATCACCCTGCAGCAGGAGGGGCAGATCCTGGGGACATCACCCTGCAGCAGGAGGGGCAGTTCCTGGGACATCACCCTGCAGCAGGAGGGGCAGATCCTGGGACATCACCCTGCAGCAGGAGGGGGCAGATCCTGGGACATCACCCTGCAGGAGGAGGGGGCAGATCCTGGGGACATCACCCTGCAGGAGAAGGGGGCAGCTCCTGGGGACATCACCCTGCAGCAGGAGGGGCAGCTCCTGGGGGCATCACCCTGCAGCAGGAGGGGCAGATCCTGGGACATCACCCTGCAGCAGGAGGGGCAGATCCTGGGGACATCACCCTGCAGCAGGAGGGGCAGATCCTGGGGCATCACCCTGCAGCAGGAGGGGGCAGATCCTGGGGACATCACCCTGCAGCAGGAGGGGCAGATCCTGGGCTGGCTGCAGGGTGACACCAGGCTGTGGCTGTGGAGCATCTCCCTCCCCTCAGCAGGAAAACTGGGGCTGTGAGTCAGAGCTGCAATTCCTGGCAGCAGGAGGTGGGGGTGGCACTGACCCTGTCCTGCCTTTGCCCTCCCAGGCTGGCCCAGTCCCTGCTGGCCCTGTTTGCCTCCTCCCTGGCCATTTCCCTGGTGTTTGCCATCATCCCCCTGTGCCACAACGTGGTGCTGCTGGCCGTGGTCATGGCCGTGGCCGGGCTGGCCATGGGCTGCATCGACACCATCTCCAACATGCAGCTGGTCAGGATCTACCAGAAGGACTCTGCCATCTTCCTGCAGGTGAGAGGGGGCCCTCACCATCCCAGGCAGGTTTGGGGTGGGTTTAGGAGGAATTCCTTCCCAGAAAGGCTGGTTGGGCATTGGGGTGATTTTGGAAAGCCTGACCATGGCACCGTGGGGCCCTCATCCCCCTGGGCAGGTTTAGGATGGATTTTAAGAGGAATTCCATCCCAGAAAGGCTGGTTGAGCACTGGGATGGTGGCTTCACCATCCCTGGAGGTGTTTGAGGAAAGGGGCACTCAGCTCTGCTGACAAAGCAGTGTCAGGTCACAGGTTGGACTCAACGACCTCAAAAATCTTTTTCAACCTAATGAATTCTGTGATTCCAAGGAGCAGGAACTGGGGGCTCTGCCCCCCTCCTGCTCCACCGTGAGAGGAATGAGGGATTTGTGTTTAGAAATGAGCTGTGGGTCTGCTGGTAGATAAACCCAGCACTGAGAGAGAAAAGAAACTGTGGGAAGGATTCCACTGATTGATGAATGGAAAAACGTATTTGCCTTTACAAACAAACTGTAGGTTTGCTGAGAAATGAAATTGGAAAGATGAAAGAAGCAATGGGGAAAAACTATAAATTCTGTAAAAATTAAAAGGGAGGGTTGTACATTAGAGGGGAATCTCAGGTGTCAGGTGTTTGGGAAGTCTGTGCCTCTCAAGTAACTTAGTCAGTGGGGAAAGAGAGAAGGAAATTGGGATAAAAGGAGGCTGAGTCCTCCAAAAATCTGAGATCCCAGGGGATGCCCCACGGCCTCTCCCTTTACTGGAACAAAGCAAAGAGAACTCCCCTGCTGTTTGTGAACTAATTTTCCTGCCAACCACATCACCTCCTGCAGGCCCTGCACTTCTTCGTGGGGTTTGGGGCTCTGCTGAGCCCCCTGATCGCCGACCCCTTCCTGTCAGACACCAACTGCATCCTGGCCAACGGCAGCAGCGCCTCCAGCAACCTCCCGCACCTGCGCAAGTCGCTGCTGCCGCAGCGCCCCGGGAACCTGTCCCACCTGGAGCTGCCCACCAGGGGCCTGGTGGTGACACGGGTGTCCTACGCCTTCTGGATCATGGCCCTCATCAATGTGAGTGCTGGCAGCCCCCCTGCCCGGCTCTGGGGGGTTTGGGGGGTCTGGGGGGTTTGGGGATGGTCTTTGTCGTCAGGACAAACGTGGGTGTGGAGTCTGCCAAGGGCTGCCAGCCTCAGCCCTTGGGGCAGGGACAGAGTGGGGGTAAAGAGAAGAGAGAGAAAAGAGCAAGAGGGGCAAGAAAGAGTAAAACCAAGAGAGGATTAAGAGTAAGAGAATAAGAGAGCAATTTTCCATTTACAATACAATAAATCTTCTTCTATGATGAATATTCTAATTTCCACTAACCAATCTAACACAAGATACAAATTCTGTAGCATTTACATACAGCCTATAAGAATCATTACATTACCATAGTGTGTTGTACTTTAAACTCTAAAAACTCTTTGGACCCTAGCAGAGTCTTCTCTGACCTTTGGAGCTGCTCTCCAGTACAGTGCTCTATTAAGAGGGGATTACTTTTAGCTTTAAGTCTTTAAGTTTTGTCTTTAAGTTATTCAGTAACTGAGGTTTGGTATCTCAAAAGTGGCTTTCATTTCAATCTCTCATGGTTTCCATATTCTCAGAATCTGAACATTCATATTTGTAAGGTTTTCCTGGTTCATCCTTCCCAACACAAAGGATGGTTGTGCTGGTGCACAAAGGATTTGTTGGGAAATTTTGTTTGTATCAGGTGCTTCAGTGCTGGGATCCACTCTGGGATTTTGGTACCTTCAGCACATCCCAGGCAGGAGCTGGAGCAGCAAACTCTGCTCAGATCCAGTTTTCCCTTCGTGCTGAGCTGGGGAGGAGCTGGGCTGGCCTGGCAGGGGGGGATTTGCAGATATTCCCAGGAAGGAGCCCATCAGTGGCTGGTGGGACAGCAGTGACCAGGGCCTCTCTCTGGTTATTCCCCTGGAGGTCACAGAGATGCACAAATCCTTCCTTGGAGGGGATCTGGAGTCCCTTTGCCAGGGCTGCTCAGTAAAACGGGTGATGCTGCACCTTGTCCTTCTGTCCTGGCCACCAAAGCTGCCACAGGGAGCTGCAGCTCCTTCCCTTGGGCTCTCCCCGTGTATGAAATGGTTTCAACACCCCCAATTTCCCCATCCAGGGGTTTTCAGGCCCTCCCAGCTCCCCTGTGGGAGGAGCTCGGGCAGGTGCTGGGATGAGTTTCTGGGCAGAGTTACCCAAAAAGGCCCAGCCTGGGAGGAGACACAGCTTTAATTATCTCCAGCTCTGTCTGTGCCACGGGAAATGTGCTTTTAATTACTCCAGAGCCTGAGCAAACCCATTTAGTTTGGAAGCAGAGTTTAACACCTGCTCTGAACCCGACATGTGTCTGATTTTGGGAGCACAGACAGGAATTTCCAGACCCCTCCCTGTCCCCATCAGGGCCCTGTGGGTATTTTGGGGGAGGATGGCACCACAGGCTGTGGGTTTGAGCCGGGTTTGTGCAGCAGGACAGGGTGGGTGGGTGGAATCCAGAATTGCCAGGATTCCCACAGGCTGTGGAGGAGCACCAGGAATGTGGAAGGGAGGCTGGGAGAGTGAGAAGTTTTGGGATAAGGGCTCAATAACAACCTCAGAGCTGGGAGTTGGATGTGCTCAGCTCCCAAGCCGAGCTGTGAGTGCCTTTCCCAAATCCTCACAGAGGGAACTGATTTTATTCCGTGTTTAAACCCACTGGAGATGCTGGGAGCAGCATCCAAGGTGGAAACAGCAGAGGAAGATGATGAGAAGGGGTTTTTAAACCTCCAGGGAGGTGGATGAAAAGGGTTAACAACAGAAATGGAAACCAGGAGCAGCAGCTTGGTTATAAAACGGCCAAATCCCACATTTCCAGGCTGGTTTTTGTGTGGATTCTGACAAGGCACGAGCTGAAATGATTCATTTCGAGCTCTTGCTTTTGTTTAGAGTGGAAATGTCTCAATCTGACTCTGGCACAAGTGCTCTGTGCAGAGCTGACAGCAGAGTTGTGCCGATGTTTTTGAAGCAAAATGGGTTTGCTTTGGGAAAATTAAGCAGCTCAGCATAATCAAAACAAAGCACTTGGATCACTCCCAGCCAAAATCTTTCACTCAACGAGAAGAATTTTTTTGCCTTTTCATCCAGATTTTGGAATTCATCCCCATATTTTAAAATTCAGCTCTCCCACAGAAGGGAAGTTTCATCTCCCAGCCCATTGCAAGGGGTAGCAATGAGGGAAGTGTTGCTGGGAGAGGGAGGTGTTTGTTTGGAAGGTGCTTTCCCAGGGCAGTGTGGGACCTGCATTGTGCTCAGGCTGCTCCAGAGGAGCTGGGACACAATGGCAGGGAGGGATCCCGGGTTCCTGGGGGGAATGGACTGAAATAGCAGCTGGAATATCCCCACACTGAGCTGGGGGATGCAGCAACTTGCTGAGTTTCTGAGGATGGATAAAAACTGCCAGGGAGGGAGGGAGGGAGCAGCTCTGGGGATTTGGGAACTGGGGAATTGGGGGATCTGCTTGGCCCTCTGCTCCTGGTGGGGGATGATCTTTTTCTCTTGGGAAAAGAAAAAAAGCCCACAAGCCAAAAAAAAAAAAAAAAGCCAACCAAAAAAAAAAAAAAAAAAAAACAAAACCCCAGCAAAAATACCTTCAAAGTACCCAGCAAAATTCCTTCCTTGGGAGAAAATGGCTGTGGCACCAAAATCTGGCTGTCCAGGAGGGATGGTCAGGGATGGGATGGGAGATCCAGTGTGGTGGCCACAGCCATGGATGGCACATCCTAAAATTGTCCCAGCCTGGTTAAAGCAGAAAGGAGCTGCTGGATTTAAAGGTGGAGAGCAGGGATGCACCCCCAGTGGGACTGGGAATTGGGGAATCCCAAACTGGGATGCACCCACAGTGGGACTGGGAATTGGGGAATCCCAAACTGGGACCCAGGGATGGACCCCCAGTGGGACTGGGAATTGGGGAATCCCAAACTGGGACCCAGGGATGCACCCCCAGTGGGACTGGGGAATCCCAAACTGGGACCCAGGGATGCACCCCCAGTGGGACTGGGAATTGGGGAATCCCAAACTGGGACCCAGGGATGGACCCCCAGTGGGACTGGGAATTGGGGAATCCCAAACTGGGACCTTGTCCTCGAGGCTGGGAGTGCCCAGGGCCGTTATCTGCACAGCCAGGCCCTCTGGGGGGGGGAGGAATATTTTTGCTAAATCTGCAATTCAGAAGAATGAAATCTGGTCCTGACCTCCGGAAGGATCAGAACTATCAAGCAAATGCGTTTTTCTTCCATGGGACCGAACTCCCTGTTCCAATTGCCATTGTTCCCAGAACAATGCAGACCTCATCAACGCGAGGGGCGGGGTGTGAGCGAGGGGGGACTTCTCCATACATTTAAATCATGCCACGAGCCAACAAAAGGCAGGAAATTTGGAGCTGGAGCTCACACTTGCTCCCAGACATGTAGAAAACAAGGGAATGAGCTGTCACTTAGGATTTCCTGGCTTTCTCCCCCCGTTGGTTGCAGTGTAAACAGCGCTGGGCTGTGCTGGGAGGAGACGGGAGGGCTTCGTTGCTTCCCTCTATTTCCTCACCAGGGAAAAAAAGAAAAATAAATTTAAGAAAAAGAGCGATTCCCTGTGGAATTGGAGGCACCACGGAGTCGTGGGTGTGTGCTGGGAGCTGGCTGATCCCATGGGATCACCGTGCCAGGGCTCCTGCTGCCCCACGGAGCATCCCTGGATGCTCAGAGGGTGCTGGGCCCTCTCTGCTCTGCTCGGGCTGTGCCAAGGGGCTGCTGGAGCTTTCCTGGTGGAACCACGGGCTGCTCTGCTGGTGCTGCCTGGGGAGGGACAGGGAGCTGCTCCCTCTTCCCTCTGCACAATTCCAGCCCCAGCTCCAGATCCCAGCGGCAGCAGCTGCTCTGTGGGTTCATTCTGTGGGCAGGAGCAGCCCAGGCTGGGACACCCAGAAGTTTTGGGGTTTGCTGGGAGGCTTTGGGAGGTTTGGCTCAGGCCCTGTGCCCTTTTCCAGCACATGGGACATGGGCATGGCAGCTGGATGGCTCAGTGCCACCACCCAGGTCACAGCCCTTCCTCCAGAAAAGCTCAAGGCTTTTTTAAACCCTCCTTAATCCACCCCAGGACTACCTGATGTTGCTGTGGGTGAAAGAAAAAACCCAGCCATGTTCATCATTTCTGTCACCTTTGCAAACCTGCAGCCCCAGCCCGAGCTGTGCCTCCAGTTCCCTTCCCTCTCATCATGGAAGGGACAGCGGGTGGTGATTCCCATGCTGGGGATGCCCCAGCAGATCAGGAGACTTTTCCCCTAATTTTCTCCCTTTTTTCCCCTCTCTGCTATCCCACCCAGCCTCCATCCCTGCCTGTCCCACCCCATCTCTCTTTTCTCTCAGAACTCCCTTCAGAGCGAGCTCAGCACCCCAACCCGCTGCAGCTGGGGGAGCTGGCCTGTGCTTTTGGGATTGTTTTTATTTTTGCCCAGGTGCTCACCCTCCCTTCTGTGCCCTCCCCAGCTGCCCGTGCCCATTGCTGTGTTCTTCCTGCTCTACAAGGAGCGGATGGTGCCCTGCCTCAACGGCAGCAGCCACCCGCTGCTGCCAGCCGACGAGCTGGCCCTGGAGACACGGCCTGGGGACAAGGACGAGCTCTCCACCGCTGCCCAGAGACCCCACACGGCTGCAGGTGAGCTGGAGGTGCCCCTCCCATGGATTTTGGGGAGAAAAAGCCGTGTTTGGGCACGTCTGGGTTGATGAGAGATGCGGCGCTGCCGTGTGGGGAGGAAACGTTGAGAAGTGTGCACAGGGATTTAATCCAGGAATAGCCAGAGAATCCATTTGGTGCCAAACTGCCCAAATCAGATGAGTCTGGAGCAGAGATTGGTGTCCCAATCCCAGTGAGGTCTCCAGGCTGTGTTTCTCCATCCCATGTTTCTCTGAGCCATCCTAAAGCCAACCTGGGCCCTCCTCCCCCATGGCAGTTCTGCCCTTCGTTCCCTCCTGGTTTTGGGTCACATTTCTTGCTGATTATTCAATTTAAAAGTGGTCATTGTGCTGCAGATGCTGATTTTTCTAGGAAAGGAATAAAAAAGAATAAATTTGCCCTCCCTTGTTTGAGGAGAAATTGAAATCCAGCAATAGTTTGCTCTTGAGCTCATGGCTGCACCCTGGCTTGGGGACAATGGTGACATTGTTCTTTCCTGCCCAGGACAGACGTGTCAGAGTCAATTCTTTGGGTAAACAGTGAATCTCGGAAGTAAATAAAGTTTGGGACTGTGGGGAGTGTTCTGTGTTATTCCTGGAAAGATTCCTGGCTGGTCAATCCTGGCTTTGCCCCTGGGCAATAGAAGGGAATTCCAGGGAATCCTTGAAGGTGAGGGGGAGTGGGAAGGCTCAGGGGTGATGCCAAAGGTGCCTGCTTGGGGGCAACATCCATTATCCAAGGAATGGCAGCTCTCTGGGCAGCCCCAGGGATGAGGGGATTTGGGATTTGGGCCCTGGTCAAGTTTTTATTGCCTGTGAGAGCAGGGCCAGAAGTGTGGAGCCCCAAAATGGGAAGAGGAGCACGAGCAGCTGCAGTGAGAGGAGTGGCAGGAGAGCCCAGGATTTTGGGGTGTGGAGAGCCAGGATTTTGGGGTGTGGAGAGCTGAGATCACAGAATGTGGAGAGCCCAGGATTTGGGGGTGTTGAAAGCCAGAATTTTGGGGTGTGGGGGTTTGGGATCTCTGGGGGTGTGGGCAGCAGTATCCCAAAGAACCAGGATCTCAGGGTGTGGAGATCCAGGACCCCATTCCTGTTCCCATTTCCCTCTGGGAGCTCAGGGGAAGGCTCAGGTGAGGAGGAGCCCCAAGGCCAGCAGTGCCCCACGTTCAGGATCCTGGCTGGGTCTGTCCTGCAGCTGCCCCACAAACCAAACCCCACCCAGCCCTGGGGGAACGTTCTGGTCAAGTTTGCTTTGCATTGTTCTCCACCAGGTCATGAGGATTTGTTCAGCTGCTGCCAAAGCAAAAACTTCCAGGGGGCTTCCTTCACCTATTTTGCTGTGCACATCACCGGGGCTCTGGTTCTCTTCATGACTGACGGCATCGTGGTGAGTTCTGTTGCCCAAATCTCTGGATTTTTTTTCCTCCCAAACCTCTGTGACACCTCCAGGGGTTAAAGGTGAGAGGGGTTGCACAGGTATGGGAATGTCCCAGGCTCTCCACACCCCAAAATCTCAAAGGATAATAACCCTGAGATCGAAATGTGATGTTTGGAGGGTGGGGAGCTCCGAGAGGGCAGGGCAGCCCCTCGGGGAGGGAGGATCTCTGCAGGCTGGGCTTTCCCTGAACAGCTGTGGAGCTTTGCCTTTTAGGACAGATTAAACCCCACATGCTGGGGGAGAGCCCAGGATTTTGGGGTGTGGAGAGCTGGGAACCCAGGGTGTGGAGAGCTGAGATTTTGGGGTGTGGAGAGCTGGGATCCCAGGGTGTGGAGAGCTGAGATTTTGGGGTGTGGAGAACTGAGATTTGGGGGTGTGGAGAGCGGGGATTTGGGGTGTGGAGAGCCCAGGATTTTGGGGTGTGGAGAGCTGGCATCCCAGGGTGTGGAGAGCTGAGATTCGGGGGTGTGGAGAGCTGAGATTTTGAGGTCTGGAGAGCCAGGATTTTGGGGTGTGGAGAGCTGAGATTTTGGGGTGTGGAGAGCCAGGATTTTGGGGTGTGGAGAGCTGGGATCCCAGGGTGTGGAGAGCTGAGATTTTGGGGTGTGGAGAGCCAGGATTTTGGGGTGTGGAGAGCCAAGATTGGGGGTGTGGAGAGCCATGATTTTGGGGTGTGGAGAGCCCAGGATTTTGGGGGTGTGGAGAGCTGAGATTTTGGGGTGTGGAGAGCCAAGATTGGGGGTGTGGAGAGCCATGATTTGGGGTGTGGAGAGCCAGGATTTTTGGGGTGTGGAGAGCTGAGATTTTGGGGTGTGGAGAGCCAAGATTGGGGGTGTGGAGAGCCAGGATTTTGGGGTGTGGAGAGCTGAGATTTGGGGTGTGGAGAGACAGGATTTGGGGTGTGGAGAGACAGGATTTTGGGGTGTAGGGAGTCCAGGATTTGGGGGTGTGGAGAGCCAAGATTTGGGGGTGCGGAGAGCTGAGATTTTGGGGCGTGGAGAGCCAGGATTTGGGGGTGTGGAGAGCTGAGATCCCAGGCTGTGGAGATCCAGGATCCCAGGCTGCGGGCAGACCCCATTCCCATTCCCATTCCCATTCCCATTCCCATTCCCATTCCCATTCCCATTCCCATCCCCATTTCCTTCTGGAAGGCTGGTGGATCTGCAAAGCCTTGGGGACAGGTCCCACCACAAACACCCGAGGCACAGAGGAGCTGAAGTCCCCAGGGGTGTGACAGGGAGGTTTTTCCTGCAGGGGGAGTACTCAGGCTTCGTGTACAGCTACGCCGTGGAGGAGCCGCTGGCCGTGGTGCACAAGGTGGCCGGGTACCTGCCCAGCCTTTTCTGGGGCTTCATCACCCTGGGCAGGCTCATCTCCATCCCTGTGTCCTACAGGATGAAGCCAGCCACCATGGTCTTCATCAACGTGGTAAGGATGGGGTTAAATTGATCCCTCTCTGTGGATGGGTTTGGAGCTGCACCTGGGGGGTTTGCACAGGTAGGTGCACGGTGCCCTCCAGGTAGCCACGGCTTAAAACTTGATTGCCCAACTTTCCTGAGCCTGCTCCTCAGTGTGGGCAAAGCACCAGGAGAGCTGGCACTAAAAAAGTGCCCATTTTATTTCCCTTAATACCTTGGTGTCTCCTCCATCCACGGGGAAATGAATTCCTGGGATTGCCGTGGAAAGGGAAGGAGATCACGCTGTAAATTCTCTGCTGGGGCTGCAGCAGCTGGCAAAGGTTGCTGGAGTTAATAAAACACCTCAGCAAAACATTTTGGGATGTGTAAGGAAGATCTGTGAGCACATGGCAGAAACCAGGGAGGGGATGATCCCAATCCCATCTCTTACAAAGAAAAGCAAGAGCAGGCAGTTAATTTCCAGTTTATTAGAACCAGAAGTGATTTTGGTGGCTGTATTTTGGTGATATAACACATTACACACATCTAACAGGGAGGGGAGGAGATTTTGGGATGTTCTGAGTAAAAATCCACCTGGCTGACCCTGACCCTGTGCAGTGCTGGGAGCTGTTGTAGGATCCAGCAGCTCCTGGAGTCACTGCAGCATTGCCAGAATAAATTCCAGCTCCAGTTTGGCTTCTCTAGGATCCAAATTTCTCCTGAGCACTCCCACAGGGCTGCAACCAGGGCCCAACCAATTAAAACAAAAGCAGCTGGAATATCAGAGCTCCCTCTGCTGCCTCTGCCCTGGAACACTCAGGCATTTCCCTGAGTTTTTGGTTATTTCTTCTACAAACCAGAGGTGAGGGAAAGTTGATTTCAATGCAGTTTAAATGGCTTTAATTCTGTAATTATTGAGAGTGACTTCAGTCTTACTCAGCAGAATAAAGAATTATTAGTGACTAAGACATGTAAATATTGTGGAAGGTACTATTGTATTTAAAAGTGTATTTTTCAGATAAAACCTTAAGTTTCTACCTAATAAAATTGAGATTTTATGACCAAATTATAGAATGAAAATGAGCAAATTCTTTAAAGCCAGATGGATTTTCTTTGGCCATTCAGTTTCTCAAACACTGATTTTTTTTCTCCCCCAGCATATTTTCTCTTCCTGACTACTTCCTATTCAAAATAAACACATTTTCTCTTCCAGACTATTTCCTAGTAAAACCAAACTCTAGCCCCTGTTGCACTCAGCATTTTTCTGACTGATTTTTGTGGGTGCTGCTCACAGGTTGGGGTCCTCATCACCTTCCTGCTGCTCCTGATTTTCTCCTCCAGCGTGATTTTCCTGTTTGTGGGCACAGCATCCCTGGGGCTGTTCCTCAGCAGCACCTTCCCCAGCATGCTGGCCTACACTGAGGACATCCTGCAGTACAAAGGTGAGCTGCCATTTGCCCAGGTGCATTTTTTCCCCTTTTTTCAGCTCCTTCCCTCCTCCCTCAGGAGGCCTGGAAGTTCAGAAAATTGCAGAAAAGTGTCAGATTCTCTGTTTGGGTGATGAAAGGCCAGGCAGGGATCCTGGTTTGGGGAGCTTTGGAGGAAGATGGTTCTGAAAACATCACCAGATTCCCTGATGTGGAAAGCCCAGAGCCTGAGCTCCTCCAGGGAGCCTCTGTCTGGAGGGCAGTGAGACAGAAAAACAAAAACCTTTCCAGGAGACGCAACAGCAGCTCTGCCAGCACAGGCAGCTGACAGATGGATGCTGTTAATTTTCACCTTTCTGCACTACTGCAGGCCTGCAGAGGCATTTTCACCATTGGGTGGGAACATGCATTGAGCATTTGTGAGTTTTTTGTGAAAAGCTTTAGAGGAGCAGAGGGTGGCTGTGTCACCCCTGCTGCACCAGCCCTTGCCCTGTTTCCTTGCAGGCTGTGCCACCACCGTGCTGGTGACTGGAGCTGGCATTGGAGAGATGGTGCTGCAGCTGCTGGTGGGCTCGGTGAGTAGCCAGGAGGTGGCAAAACCCAAAAGAAATTTGGAATCCACAACTCAAAACCTCAGTTCTGCTTCTGGGCATTGCCTGAGCATTATCAGCCAGCAAAGCCTGATGATCCACGAGGAGTGTGAGTGATGTCTGATCCCTTTTTTCATTTCCCATCCCACTGCAGATTATCCATGATCGGGGCAGCTACAGTTTCCTGGTGTGTGGGATGATCTTTGGATGCCTGGCCTTTACCTTCTACGCCCTGCTGGTGTTTTTCCACAGGATGTACCCCCAGCCCTCCCCAGGTAGGACAGCCCCAGCCCTGAGCCCTGCTTTGGGATGGGAGCGGGAGCAGCACGAGCCTCGGAGCACAGCACTCCAGCAAAATGCAAGGAAATGTTTATTTTACTGCTGCTTCCTCTCTCCTCTTCCTGCTTTGTCTTGCCCACAAAGCCTTGGCAGCCACAGCTCAGGGTTTCATTTCTTTTCTGCTGGAGAAGCAAGGGGAAAAAAAGCAGGAATCACAGACAGCACCAGCTTCCCTGGACTGTTCCCTGGCTGAAATCCAGGGAATAAATGGGGCTGCCAGCCAAGGGCAGCTGTCAGGCTCTTGGAAAAAGCCTCACTGGTAAAGGATTTCTGAGTTACCACCCCAGGCTGGAGCTGCTGCTGGTTTTTATACAGAAGGAGCAGAGTGGGGCAGGCAAAAAAAAACATCCAGGTGTGGCCTGGGCTGTGCTGGGGTCACACCTCGAGGCTGTGCCCAGTTCTGGGCTCCCAGTCTGGGGAAGGGAATGGAGCTGGGAGAGGGTCTGGGCAATCCTGAGGGAACTGGGAGAGGGTCTGGAGAATCCTGAGGGAGCTGGGGAAGGGTTTGGAGAATCCTGAGGGAACTGGGGAAGGGTTTGGAGAATCCTGAGGGAGCTGGAGAAGGGTTTGGAGAATCCTGAGGGAACTGGGGAAGGGTTTGGAGAATCCTGAGGGAGCTGGGAAAGGGTTTGGAGAATCCTGAGGGAACTGAGGAAGGGTTTGGAGAATCCTGAGGGAGCTGGGGAAGGGTTTGGAGAATCCTGAGGGAGCTGGGGAAGGGTTTGGAGAGTCCTGAGGGAGCTGGGGAAGGGTTTGGAGAATCCTGAGGGAGCTGGGGAAGGGGCTCAGCCTGGAGAAAAGGGGCTCAGGGGGAATTTCTGGCTCTGCACAGCTCCCTGAGGAGGGGGCAGCCAGGGGGGATTTGGGATCTCATCCCAGGAACAGGGACAGGAGGAGAGGGAACGGCTCAGGCTGGGCCAGGGGAGGCTCAGGGTGGATTTTAGCAGGAATTTCCTCATGGAAAGGGTTTTTAAACTTCCATCCCCGGAGGTGCCCAGGGAAGGCCTGGAGGCTGGGAGGGGGATGGAATAAAAGCATTCCTGAGGGGAAAACCTCTCAGCCATCCCTTTTAACCCCATTCAGGTGAAATAATGCAGGAATTGTTTTGCAGAGCTGGACGAGGCCTCCCCGGGCAGGGCAGCAGAGCCCGAGGACACGGGGCAGTACCAGCGCTGAGGGAGGCCCGGCCCACAGCAAGAAAGAAATAAAGAAATAAAGAAATAAAACAAACCCAGCCCAGTCAAACACCGCCCCCAAGGCTGAGCTCACTTTCATGAACTGCACCCGGCCAGTTCTCGGCAATCAAAGCACAGGAGGTGGCAAAGGCAGAAGGAGGAAATCCAGCCCTGAGCGTCGAGCTGAGCACGGGATGTGCCAAAAACAAAAAAAAAAAAAAAAAGAAAAAAGATAACAAAAAGCCTGGGAGTGCCAGCCTGGGACTGAAAGCAGGGATGTTTGCACAGCAATTCCTCCTGAAAATGAACTTTTATTTTTTACCTGCTCAGGACAGAGGGTGGGCAGGAAAAGCTGCTCTCTGCCCCTGAGTGTCTCCTGCGGAGGGATCGGGTTGATTTCTGGCCTGGGTGCACAGGAATCCACAGCACAATCCTGGGTTTGAATTCACTTCTGTGACTGGGGTCAGAGTCCCCTGCCCTGGGGCAGCTCAGAGCCCCCAGTTTGCAGACACAGGTCCTGCCCCATCACTCCCAACAGTGTCTTACTCAGCATGCTCAGGCCTCTTCAATGATTTTAAATTATCATTTGCTTTTGTTTTTTGCTTTTTTTTTTTTTTTTGTTGGAGAGGGTGGTTCTCTTTGTTTCTGTTTAAGTTAAGAATGAGCTGTGCTGGTTTGTTTTGCTTTAAATCACTCCTCGAGCTGCTCCACTGTTTGTTTGTTTTAAGGTCGGTTTTATTTCCAAGTGAAGCTCTAAAAGAGAAGGAATTTTTTTTTTTTTTTCTTTTTTTGGGAGCCAGGCTCCAGCTGCTTCACCTGTGCAATCTCCTCATGCAGTGCCTTGTGTAAGGTACTGGCCCAGCCTCCAGGACAGGAGTGGGATTTGGAGGGATGTCTGAATTCCTCCTGCCAGGAGTGGCTGTGGATGTAACTCCTTGCTTGAACTGCTGTCTGTGATGTACATATGTAGGTGTGTATATAGAGCAGTGTTTAATTAAAGGTGATTGATTGCTAATTGCTCCCTGACTGGACCATTTCTCAGTTTTTAAACTCAGGCTGAATCTAATAGATTTTTGTTTTGTTTTTAATTTAAAAAAAATTTGGTTTTGGCATTTGTAGAATTGTGGAATGAGCTTATCCCACAGTCCCAGATTTCTCCAGCCTGCCCTTGGACACTTCCAGGGATGGTGCAGCCACAGATTCTCTGGGAAATTCCCATTTTTCCAAGCAGCAGCTCTTCCCTGCCATAAAATATCTCTGCAACCTCCTGTAGGAAAACCTGAAGTTGTTGAATTACCATTCTCCCCCTCAGGGTGTTTGGATTGGGTCAATGCAGCTGAATTCTGGGTTTAGCTCATCCCTGGACTTTGGGACCCCCTCCTGCCTCAATCCCACAGCTGGAATTTATCCTGTGATCCTCTAATGAAACTAAACCAAATTTAGTTATAGAGATGTCCCTGCCCATGGAAGGAGGTTTTTAAGATCCTGCCATCCCAAACCCTTCTGGGATTTGATTCCAGTTCCACTCCAAGCCCAGGGCAGATCCCAGCCAGGCTGTAATTCCTCTGCAGCTCCACAGGATGCCACTGTTCCTCTCCTGGACCTGCCCAGAATAAATCACCCAGAACAAAACCACCACAGACTGCAAAACCATATACAGCAAAAAAAAAAAAAACACCAAAAAACCAAACCCAAACCCCTTCCTTGAGCCCCTCCCAGCACAGAGCATCCCTGGCCCTGCTCAGAGCACCAAACAATTCTGGGCAGAAATCTGAGTTTGTGTCACACCATCTCTCATTCTGGCCTGGCAGCTTTGGTAAATCACAGCTCAGTCTTTCCTGAATTAAAATCCACCATCACATTTCTTGGGTTTGATAATTTCATTATTCCATTCCAATCAATTTCCATTTTGGCTACTTAAGGAAAAAAAAAAAATCCTATTTGAAGGGAATTTTCACCAGAATACACCTGATTTAACAAAAAACTCTTAAAATACAATTTACCTCAAGGTCTGATGAACTCCCTCCTTATCATATCCCCTGCAGCTGTAACTTTCTATTTTCTCTACTGAAAGAAAAAAAAAATACAAACCAGTCAAATGAGCAGAAACTTTGTTAAAAATATTTATTTAAAAAAATACAATTGTTTTGCATGTCTGGTTGCACATAACTATTAACATATGATTGACTTGAATAATTTGCTACAATGCTTTTTTTAAAGCCAGCTTGCATTATACAAAGCAAAATCCCTCTGTCAGTTCTTACATAAAATAGTTTTCTTTAACTATTCCCACCCCATTTTTTTAAAAAAAAGATTGCAATACATTGATTTTTATTTCTTTTTTTTTTTTTTTTTTGCACAAAAATTGAAGCAATAGAAAAAAGTCACCTGATTTCTCAGGAAAGACCTTCATGATGTTTGAAGAACAATTCCCAAAGAGCCACTGCCAAAGCAGCATTTGTCACTTTGAAGTGTCAGGACAGTGCAAAGGAAATTTTGCATCTTAAAAACTTTTTGCCTCCCAATTGTACTCAAACCTGAAATGTGCTCCAACACCTCCATCCCTGCCCTAATCCAGTTGCTCAGACTTTGAATTTTCAGGATGATTTACACACTGAAGGTCTTCCTAAATGTTATCTCAGAAGGTTAAATAAAAGCAAAATTTAGTAACACTGAACAATTACTGAAAACTTTGGCTATTTATGTACTTGCATTACATACCAGCATTTTTTTTTTAACACAATGGCATTAAGATACTCTAATAAGGTATTTAAAAATAAAAAGTTAGACTGAGAAGCAATTCTGTCCCAGGCAGGGTCACCCAGCTGGAACAAGGGGTGACTTTTACAGTTGTCTTGTCCAGAAAAGTCTCCAGTGTAGGAAGTTTCAGACACTCACTACAACATAACTTTGCCTCTTGAATTTGTACTATATATATATATATTTATAGAGAAAAGAAAAATGCAACTCTGTTCTGGAAAGAGCCACTGGAAATGTTCCCCTTCTGCTGCTGCTTCCAGGGGAGTTTTCACCACTGATTGCTCTGAAAAATCCCAGCAAGGTAAAACTGGGAAGGGAAAACTCCAGCCCAGAGCTCCCAAAAAACTGCCAAGAACGCAGCTCAGCCTGAAAACCCAGCCCAAAACCACCTTCCCAAAACAGATGTGCACCCCAGGAACGAGCAGGGCAACACTGGCACACAGCTGGAGTGGATAAAAATGGATTTCAATGGATTTCAATGGATTTCAATCCCTCCAAGACACAAAACCTGCCCAGCCCAGGGAAGTTGGATGTGCTGATTCCCAGGATTGTGGCTCCCAGAATTCCTGCTGCTGAAGGATTCACCCCCAGCTTCATTCCAGCTGTGTTTCCCTAGAATTTTTTTTAATTTTTTTTTTTTTTTCCTCCCTCCCAGCTTTATTATTCCAAATCAACTTCTCAGCTCTAAATCCAGAGGGGAATAAGCATTAAATGTGCTACTGTACCCATCACAAAGCACTGTGACGTACATAAGGCCATCTGGTAACACTGCAACAGGCTACAAAACAAGTTGGAAAAGGGAATTTTAGGACCTTTTTCAAAGCTACAAAGAATCAATCTCAACCCTGTTCACAGAGAATGAAACGTGACAAAAGTATATTTTATATAGAAAAAAAAACTCTGTGCAACTGAACAACAGCAGAACAACAACAACAACAAAAAGAAAGTCAACACAATTCTAGGAAGCAGTTTCAAAGCTTGGAGGGGTTAGGACATGCTAGGGGAAAATTAAAAAAACAAAAAAACCAAAAATAAATCCCAAAACACATCCCAAGGAGCTCAGAGCAAAGCCAGGGACTGGAATATTGGAACCCCCCCACCCCAGCACACAGCACACTGCAGGAACCATGCACAGGCCACCCTGTGTTCCAAAAACACAGAAAAACAAGCCTAAGGGAAAGGAAAAAAAATCAAAATAAACAACAACAGCTTCCAGTTATTGGTACAGCACTGCTGAAATGGGCTCTGGAACCAGCTCCACTCACATCCCTGTTTTCCAAAGGGTCAGGATTCTCCTGCCCACCCCTGCTTTGAGATGAAAATCTCCTGCAACTCAACCTCAGCAGAGAAATCTCTTAAACAAGCCCAAACTTTTGCTCCATGCACACAAAACTGCTCAAAACCACATTTAAGACATTTTTTTTTTCTTTGTTTCAGGAGATGTGGTAACCAACAACATCAAAAAATAACCTTTGGCAACTCACGAGTCCACGCTGGGGAAGGATTGACTTGAGTGCTAAAAAGAGAAGAAAAAGCCCCAAAAAAACCTCCCAAAGGAGTGCAAAATATTTCAAAGTGGTGACTGCAGAGTGCAGAGTCTGCTTGGGGGGAGGATGGGGATATTTCTATGGATTTTTGGGAACAAATCCTGCCAGGCATGACCCACGTGTGCTCCAGGCAGAGCTTTTCCAGCCACGCTTCAACACTGAGGAATCTAAAAAAAAAATCCAAATTTTCAGCTCTGTGTGCTTCTCATCAAGGGCTGGAAGAGCTCCACAAGCAAAATCTGCTGCTTTCTTTGGGAGGGGAGAAAAAAATTCAGTTCTTGCCAGTTTTAGGGTGGTTTTGTTCCAAAATAATTTATAGGAAGCAGACAATTTTTGCTGTTCCAACAGGGAAATACTGGAATATCCAGGGAGAAACAGGGCCCTGCCCATCTTGTCCACCTGTGGTCAGACAGAAAAACAATCTGCAGGGAACACATTCTCCTCATTCCTGCTTCTTCCTGGCAGGAATAAAATCCCTCAGTTCAGGATTTGCTGACACCAAACCCAAATTTCACCTTTGTGCTGGACACAGCTCTGGCTCCATCAGGGAATCCTGACAGGAATGGGCAGCACTGCCCTGGTGGTTCCTGGTTTGCCCTCCTGACAAAAATCAGGCTCTGGAGGAATTTTTGGTTCCATTTCCAAGGATTTCTCTCTTTCCAGAGCCACCTCTCCCCTCCCCTCCCAGTGGAATTCCGTGCCCAAAAATAATCCCAGCAAGGAATTCACCCCAAAATCACCTTCCCAAGACAGATGTGCACCCCAGGAACGAGCAGGACAACACTGGCACCACAGCTGGAGTGGATAAAAATGGATTTCAATGGATTTCAATGGATTTCAATCCCTCCAAGACACAAAAAGCTGCCCAGCCCAGGGAAGTTGGATGTGCTGATTCCCAGGATTGTGGCTCCCAGAATTCCTGCTGCTGAAGGATTCACCCCCAGCTTCATTCCAGCTGTGTTTCCCTAGAATTTTCTCCCTTTTTTTTTTTTTTCCCCTCTCTCAGCTTTATTATTCCAAATCAACTTCTCAGCTCTAAATCCAGAGGGGAATAAGCATTCCCCAAGGCAAAGGGACATCCTGGAGGGCTGCATAAACCTCTCCCTGCATTTTATCCCAAAATCTTCCTCTGCCAGCTCTGATTCCAGCAGCTCCAGCCTGTCCCACTGCCCTGGATCTGCTCACACTCAACCACTGCTAATTGTAGCTTAATTAACTCCAAACCAAACCATAAACATCCTGGAGCTCCTGAGTGAATCCTCACAGATTTTGGGCTCCTCTGGCACTTGGGAGACCCTCAGGGGCTGCTTGCAACACCCCACTCTGATTTTTAAGACAAAACAATCCCACCCCACCACCTCAGAGACTGAAAGTTCTCTTTTTTTTTTTCTATTTCTACTCTTCCAGATCCAGATTCTATTCCTCACAGAGCTGAGGAAGGAAACAGACCAAAACAGTCACTCAAAACTGAAAAAATGTGGATTTTTACAACATTTCCTGACCCAGAGCTGAGGTTGATTTGCAGAGCTGACAATACCAGGAGAGGCTCTTGATAAAACACTGAGATGGGCTGGAAACAAATCTGCCCTGAAAGTGGGAGAGGTGAAACTGCAGAGCACATCAAAAACTGCCATAGATCAGCCAAAAAAGGGGAATGAATAAACCCTGGGACACAGGAGAGGGGCAGAGCTGCAGGTCCTGATCTCAGCTCCAGGAGGGGATCAGGGCCCTTCCCTCCCTCCCAGCTGGAATCCCACTGGGATCCCTGGGCTGGGGAAGGGAGATCTGCACCTCAGCAGCTTCACTGCCCTTAAAATGAACATTAGGAACCCAAAATGATTCATCTGTGAGCCAGCTGAGCTGTGAAACGCATCAGAGGGGGGAATTACCCCAAGCAAAGCCTTTCTGTGCTCACACACCACTCCAGTATCCCAAAGACTGCATGGACTGAAGCCTTGGGATTCCAAATGAAAACAAGGAATTGTCCAATTCAGGGATTTCATCCCTTCCTGACCAGAGCTTGAATGTGCCAAAACCCAGGCACAGCAATTGCATCTCCTGCTGAGGACAGGCTGAAACAAAGCTCTAAACCTAAAGCTGCTGCTGAAAAAACCCCAGAATTCCTCCATCACCGTCTTTTTACCAGGATCACCTTCCCAGGAAATACAGAACACTTCCATAACCATGGGGAATTTTGTCTGCCAGGAACTGAAAATCCAGGATCCCAAACAGAGTCAGGCAGCAGCAACAGCTCCACATGGAAAAAAAACAAACAAAAGAAATTCCCACAGCAAGACACAAATTCAGTTTCCCTGCTCCCTAAATCCTCCCAGATTTGGGTTCCATGTGACCAGCAGGGATTCCATTCCCATCCCAGAACCTGGGGAGGATCCTGGGTTCTTCTTTGTTTTCTACCAAAATCTTTTGTTCTACACCAAAAGCTCTGACCTTCCACAGAACCCCAGCCAGCCAGGAAGGAACTGATGCAAAAATTGCCAAGCATTCCACAAAACCAAGGCTACCCCAGCAACAGCAATCTAAGAAAAAAATTTCTGCAATGCTGCATTATTTTTTTATTTTTTAAAATCACCACGGTAGAGAACTAAAACAGAGTCTACTCTAACCCCACCTGCCCTAAATGCTGAATTTAAAATCAATTGTGACCTAAGAGCAGCAGCCCCAGGGAGGCTCTGGCAGGAATGTGAGCCCAGGAGAGGCTGCAGCTCCCTGGCAGCACAAGGAAAAATTCCCTTAAGTGACCTGAAAATTGCAGAGGAGAAAAGGCAGCAAAAGCTGCTCCTCTCCCTTTCCATGAGCTTTCCCAGCTGCCTCCTGAGTTTATCATCCTATGTGGATTCTGATTTTTTTTTTTTTTTCCTTCAGAAGCCAAAGTGATCCCATTATTCCCACCCAGGCTGCATTCCCAAGGAAAAGCTGGATCTCAGTGGCACAGCAACCTTGGGAAGCTCCTTGGACAGGAGCAGGAGCCCAGAAATTGCATTTTTTTGGGCCTGACCCTCTGCCCAAAGAGATAAAAGCTCACAAAAGAATTAAGTGCACAAATTTTCAACAGCTAAACTTGGCTTTTCTCCACAGGGGAACAAGGGGGGGAAGGGAAAGCAATTCAATTGCAAGTTTTTAGTGCTCATTCATGAATTTTCAATTAGAATCCCAGCCTGCAAATGTTGCTCTCTCCAAAGTCCATGTATTTGGTAGGCATAAAATTGGCCAACCTGAACCAACCAAAGTGCTGCTATTTATACATAGCTATAGAAATTTCCCAGAGCAGGCTCCAAACATGCAAAAAACAACAACAAAAAAAAAAAATATAAATTCCAGATGCCTGCTCTTCATGATCACCTGCAGCTTTGCTTCTGCATTTCAAAAACAAAATTAAAATTAAAAGAAAAATAAAAAAGGTCAATATTGCACATTTTAAGAGCTGCTGGTGCAGGAATTTCCTCCTGCATCTGCTGATGTCTAAATGTGAAGCATTTTTTGCCTCTGACAGGAGCCAAAGGAAGACTCCATGAGCTCACTCCCTGCTTCTCCACCTGAAAAAGGAATATTTTTTTCTCTCCCACTTTTCCCCTGGGCAGGTGAACAATGCCCAAAAAAAACTGACTCTGTTCCACCCACCTGTCCCAGGTGTCACATCAGGAACACACAAAAGTGGTTTTGTTTTTTTCTGTAAAAAAAAAGGGAACATCACTGCAGGGAAAGAAAAGTCTTGGGTGTTGTGGCTTTAAAGGGAATTCCAAGCCTGCAGAGGTGGCAAAAGGAAAAAAAAAAAACTCTGGAAAAGCTGGAATTCACCACTTATCCAAGGAATAGGTGCAGTATTTACAGCAAACACTGTCAGCTCCTCCTGCTGCACAGGCAAAAATCTTCCTCTGCTGGTGGCAGCTCTGAGGATGCTGAAGCAAAGAGATGTCTCCATCTGTTTTCTGGGAATATTTCATGGAGAAAATCCTCTGACACCCCCAGCTCAATCCCAGAAGTTGCTGCCTGACATCAGATGCCCAAATTGGAAGGACACAGACCCACAGCCCAACACACCCAGACTGAGGGGCTGAGAAAGGAAAATCTCACATTTTTTCATCCCAAAATTTTCTTCAAAGGCCTCCTGAGGTGTAAAAATCCACCTACAAATTCCATCTCCTCTCCAATGGGCTCCGGAAAACAATCCTGCATTATGAATCCAGGACACCCAAGGAGGTGAAAAGCAAATTTACCACCATGGAACCCCTCAGCCTGGTTTGGGGTCACTGCTCCCTCCAGAAATAAAGAAAAGCAACAGCTCCACTGCAAAACTTGGGGTAAGAGCTGGCAAAAGAGGAGCTTCTCCATGTGGGGAAAAGCAGGAAGATTTTCCACAACTGTGGGGGAAGAGGAGCAACATTAATGATGGGATGTTGCTGTTCTCACCCTGCTGGGGTCTGAATTCCATGTCAGGCAGCAAGCTCCCTCCAAAACCCAGGGAAAATCCCAAAAAACAGGGAAAATCCCCCCCAAACCAGGGAAAATCCCAAAAAACAAGGAAAATCCCAAAAAACAAGGAAAATCCCCCCCAGACAAGGGAAAAATCCCAAAAAAACCAGGGAAAATCCCCCCAAAACCCAGGGAAAATCTGCCCATCCTGCTCCTCCAGCAGGGAGGCTCTGGAACAGGTCTCTGGCACAAGAAATGTTTGGACTCCAGCATTCAAACTCTGTGAGAAGTGAAAGGAGCTCATCCCACCGTCCATGGGAGGGAAGGAGGGCAGGGAAACATCCAAAATTCCAGCCCCACCTCTTCTCCCAGGGGCTGCTGGGCCACACCAGCACTCCACAGAATTGTCCTGGACACAAACTTGGAATAAATCCTTGAAACAAATGTCTCCCTGCAAAATAAAACAAAAAAGAAGAAGAAGAAGAAGAAGACAAGCCCTGGCTGCTTTTGCTGCTGCCCAAGTCCTGGTGCCCCTGGGCAGAGCTGAGAGCACACAGCCCATTCCCATTCCCAAACTTTTCCTGGAATTCCAGCTTCCAGCAGGATTCAGGGCTCTCCTTGCTGAGCACAGGAAGCAGAAGAACAGAGGGGATGGTTGGTTTTTTGTTTTTTTCCAAGAGTCACAGAGAAAAGCCTCCTCTGGTGCTGTTTGCTGCAGTCAGTGCAGACTCAGTTGCTGCAACACCACCCAAAAATCCTTTTGGAAAAATCTTCCAAACTGAGGAGGAGAAGAGACTGGAGCTGCAGCTCCTATTAAGGCTTTTGCATAAACATTCCCAACCTGGGTTCTTCCAAAAAATGGGGGAATTTTTGCAGAAAAAAGGCAATTTTTTTTTTTTTTTTTTTGTTGATTTGGGAATGGCAACAACTACGACTGTTGAGAATCTCTGTGGAATTACAAAGTGTTTTTAAAAAAACCAGGTGGTTGAAGGGAAGTGTCCTGTGTTTGCCTTGCTTGCCACTGTGTCCTTTTTGCAGAATTCCATGTGCTATGTCTTCTGGAGGTCTGGGGAGAAGGGGCCTGGGGTGGAGGGTCCATCCAGTCCTGACAGTGTGAATGGGCCGTGGCTGTTCAGCACTGAGGGAAACTGAAAAAACAAAAATCATCAAAAAACCTTTTAATTCACTGCTCCTCCTGTATCTGTGCATAAAGGAAAAGAGAAAAAAAACCCAAATATAGCAACAAAACAAAGCAACACCACCCCAGAATCAAAGAATCCTCTTGGCTTCTTGCTTTTAATTTATTTTTTAATGCCAAGCAGTGTCACAGTGACCCCTGAGCTGAGCTCTGCCCCATATCCTCATTAAAATGTGACTTTAATTTTAAGGGTTTTAATTGCCCCCCAGTTAATTATCAGCTCTTTCCAAGGTGTCACTTCAGCCCTCCTGGTTTTATTCTCATGGTACAGATGAGGAACTTCCTCCATCTCCATGGAGATGACAGATCCCAACCCAGAAGATTTAATTAAATGCTTGAATTTCAATGAAATGAAATAAAAATTGGTTGAATTGGTTTAATTCTACCCTTTGCCTCAGCAAATTCAGGTAGCAATTGTGGTAATTCCAGTGCCAGAGTGAAGTGTGAGGAAAAAACATGAGAATTACAACTAAATAAGAGTTTTTTTTCTTAAATATAGTGAATTTTTTCCTGTATAGTGAAAAAAACACTTCCAGGGATCCAGGAGCAGCCACAGCTTCTCTGGGCAACTGAGCCAGGGCTTCCTCACCCTAAAAGGGATCAATTTTATGGATTTATTCCATAAAAATAATTGAAAAGTGTGCCACACATCCTCACAGAGATCAAACACACACTCTTTCTCCTCATTAGTTGTGAGATTAATGAATATTTTTCAGAAGAATGATTGGAACAATCAATAGAATGGAAAATTTCAGAATTTAGGAAAATCCCAATGAAAAAAAAAAAAAAATTACAGGGAGGAAATTTCTACAGGAAGAACAGACCTAAAAAAGAAAGACTCTCTCTCTAAAGCAGTTAATTTCAAATATTCCATTTACAATATTTTGAAATTTGGGGTAAAAATGAAAATTAATGTTTTCAAAAGCTACCACAGGGGGTGAGGAACAACAACTCCTGTTTTATTTCTATATTTGGGATAATTGATCCCTGGCTCTCACCTGGAACAGGGTGTTGGCACCTTGTAACCTGGCAGGGCTCAGAGGAGCCACTGGGCTCAGGGTGCTCCAGAAGTGGATGCTGGAGAGCAGAGGGCTGGGAGTCAGCAGGATGGGAGTCTGGAAACAACAAACAAACAGCTGTGAGAGCCTTTCTCCATGGAATTCTGTGAAAAACCAGGTTCACTTTCCTAAACTTGAAAAGGTTTAATAAAAGAGACAAATGGCATTGAGCCCAGAGCACACACTAACTCAGAAAACACTTCTGGAAATGCATCAAAATATTCATGCATTATTCCAAATCAGCCCCCCCAACCTGTAAATCAACATGATTTATTCCCTGATAACAGAAAGATCAATAAATTATTTCCCTGGGGTTCTGGTGTGTTACCATAATCTAAGAATGTGAAGAATTTCCTGATTATCCTTTTTTTTTTTTTAACCATTCTCTTATTGGTTACATAAATAAAAGCTTTTTCATCATGTTATAGTCCAAGAAAAAAATAAATATTTATCACACACTACTATTTCTAAGTTCTGTTAATAGCAGAACTAAAAGCAACTAAATTCATACAGCAAAGCTTTTCAACATTATAAATACAGCATTCATTTTAATATTTGCAAAAAAACCAATAATATAATATGGATTTATAACAATTCCAACCTTTCCTGTGGAATTCCAGCCACAACACCCCCTCAGCTGCCTGGATTTCAGGAACTCCCATCCCCTCCTTCCTCCTGCTCTGAGCAATCAAACCCTTTTTTTATTTTCCTTTTTTTTTTTTTTTTTCCCCAAATCCTGCTGGAAGCCACAGCAGAGCAGCTCCTCCTCCAAACCCAGCACCTGCACTGGGATTGTGGATTTAAAAAGGAAAAAAAAAAACCAACCAGTGCTCCTGATGGCACTGACAATGCCAGCAGCAACAAAAGGAGTTTCCATCCAGCTCCTGAATATTCCAGGTTCACCAGCCAAGCACTTCCCAGGCTGCCAAATTCCACTTGGATTTTTGGGGATTTTTTTTCCCCTCTGTCTTCAGCCATTTCAGTTTTCAAGCAGCAGCTTCCCCACAGTTTCACTCTAATTCCAATTTATTGCAGGGGAGAGATGACACAGATACAGAATGATTTAACAGCCCTGCTGGATTCTGTTCTCTTCCAAGTTTTCCATGAGACATGAAAGCTTTCCTTTCCTTTCCCACACAAAGATAACAACCAAATTAAGCAGCTGCTCTTATTGCTGCTCACTCACAAGACTGGCTTTAACTAAATGTTCCTGAGTAAAAAAAGCTGAGCAGACACCTCTGTGGGTCTGTGTTTTTGAGAGATTTTCAGGCTCAGATGAAGGATTTAGGAATAATTCAGTATCCCCCTGGCAATGTTTACAAAGATCCTGCTGGAGCTGCTTTGGGTTTTGCCTCCACATGCCAGCCCTGGGTGCATGCCCAGCACCTGGGCAAACTTTGGGGTGAACTAACACCAACTGTTTGACTGAAAAAAATAATAAAAATAATAAAAACCAACCAGGGAGTGACATCCTGAGTTTCATACAATGAACTATTCATTTTCCACTTGCTGTTTTCAAGCATAACATCATCACTATCGTTATTTTAAAAAAAAAAAAAGAAACCAGGAAGGGAATTTGAGGGAATTTGATCACCTGAGAGAAAAGTGCTGGAGTAAGAGAAGCAGTGGGGAGAGAAGGACTCAGGATGCCCAGAGGACTCGGGTCGCTGCCCGTGATCACCAGAGTGGGAGCCAACTCCAAACCTTTGGGTTTTTTCGCCCTGGAGAGGTGATTGGCAAATTCCTTCTCCAGCACAGCCGAATCCTGCTGCTCCTTGGGCTCTGGGGATTGCTGCTGGAGGCTCTGGGCCTGCTCCAGCTGCTGGGAAGCCACAGACTCGATGTCCGTGTCAATGTCCAGGTCGGGGTTGGAGCTCAGGGGCGGCGAGGGGGGCGTGGGGGGCACCTGCAGGCCGGGGGACACCGAGCCCATGGGCGGGGCGGGGCTGAAGCTGCTGCTCAGGTTCGCCAGAGGGGCTGGAGGAGCTTCAGCAACGCTCAGCTTGGGCAGCACCAGCGTCTCCAGGCTCTGCAGGGTCTCCTCAGAGCCCAGGGGCAGCGAGGAGGACGCGCTGGGGGTGACAGAAACCGTGGAAGTGACGGCCACGGCCGCGGTGCTGGACACCAGGGGGGCACTGGGGGGCTTTTTGGAGGGCATGGTGACAAATTTGATGACAGAGGGGGTGGGGTCCTGAGGTTTTTTCTCCGCCAGCTTCTCGGCCGGGTTCTCGATCTTGATGGACCTGAAGAGTTTGACGCTGGAGGAGTTGAGGGAGTTGAGGGTGAAGGAGGAGTACAGGCCTGAGTGGATGTAGTCGTTGCGGCTGGAGGACTTGGCACAGGGCTGGGATTTCTCCTTGCCACAGCTCTCCACGTCCCTGGGGGCGCTGGTGACCTCCCCAAATCCGGGCAGCTCGGGGTCCCCCTCCATCCTGCCCACCACGAGGGGATCCATGTTCAGGATCTCCGGGTACGACACGAATCTGTACACAAACTTCTTCCCGTTCACCTTCTTAATGATATTCTAAGGGGAAGAAGACAAAAGTATATTTAGAGCTTTCTTCAGTTTAATTTTCTTCCTACAAACACTGCCTAAAATAGGCAGAGGAATTAAAGTCTGTAATCTTTCAGCCAAAAAAAAAAAAAAAAAGTTTCTTTTTTTCCTGTTTTAAAAACACCCTATGTGTTCCAGTTCTGCTCCTGGAGCTGGCAGACAAAACACTGCAACAGGTGAGCTTAACCTGACATTAAACATGCTAAAAACAGCCTAAAAACTGCCAAGAAATCGTGTTTAACATCTCCAATTAAACAAAAAAAATGCCCATTACCCCCATCAAGGATCACTGAGCTGGGTACACTATGGGTAATTAATCAGTAGAACTTGCTAAAGAGTTTCTCCAGGACTGCAGAATTGAGAGCTTGTACTTCAAATCAAACCACCTTTATTCTTAATAAGATGATAATAAAGGGAAATAAGCAGCTGAACTCGTCAGCAGAATGCAGGCTAATCAGTTATTTCAATACCACAGAACAGCATCTGCCAAACTCGTTTTGCTCCTCAGTAAAATGCCACACACACTTTGGATTTGGGATTATCCTTATTTACCATTCTGTGATTGTTGCTGAGATCTCTGTGCCACCCAGTAATGAACACCAGGCAACCTCCCACCTGCTCCAGGCTGAGGCTCCTCAGAAACTGGGGGTTATTTTTATCTGCTCCACTCACACACGAGCAGTCGTGGGATAAAGGGAAACAAAGGTGAGACTCGAAGATGTTGGATAAACAAAAGCTTCTTACTCTGCTGGGCTGAAAACACTGGTCAAACTGAAAGTGAAATTCTGAACACACAGAGAAAATAAAAATAGTTTGGGCTGAAAAATGTTTATTTTGAAAGAAATAAACGTTAAGAAGAAGCTGCAAGAAGTGGTGCAATATTCACGCTCTCCATCATCATCCTCTCCTGGTGCTTCACCTGGAGTGATGAGGATTTTAACCCTTGCAAGGGTGTGTATTTTTGGAGAGGGGATTAGGATCCAAAACCAGATTTGCATCAGCAAAACCACCGAGCCAACACTTCACACAAACCCACCAGAACCTCCCAAATCAAAGCAGCCGGGAGGAAACGGCGCAGCGATAAACTGAGCTCTAAACCAACCCAGCACCTTTAAAGCAAGCAGCCCAGCTTCCTCCGGGCTGGCACAGCCACAGCAGAGGCACCCCTGCCCTGGAGGGGGAGGGCAGGAGGAAACAAAGCTGCTTAGCTCAGGGGGATGAGACATTGCCAGCCTTACCTTCACGTAGTAGTAGCGCAGCGCCCGGCTGAGTTTATCATAGTTCATGCTGGGCTTGTTCTTGCGGATCCCCCAGAGCCTGGCCACCTCCTCTGCCTGCAGCAGCTTGAACTCCCCGTCGCTGGAGGTCCAGCAGATGATGTTCTTGTTCTGGGGCTCTTGGAGCAGCTGGAGGAGGAACTGCCACAGGGTGATGGCACTGTCCATAGCAGAGAGCTGCAATCACAAAGGCAGGTTAAACATCTCCCTGCGAGGTGAGGGGAAAAAAAAAAAAAAAAAATGGAGCAGGGATTGTTATTTCCAAAGCCAGCAAGAGTAAAAAATTATTAGTCACCAGTCGTGAAAGATGTTCCCTGCAGAACTGAGGGGCTGAGTGCCAGCTCTGGCGTCTCCTCCCACATGTCAGTACTTTTCACATGGGTTATATTTAGCCTCATTTAACTAAATCAGGTCACTTTGGGTAAGTTGCAGTGAGTCACTACCCCCAAAAAAAATGTTTCCAAGTTGTTCCATGTTCCCCCACTCCGGCTTGTGCTGCTCTGTGAGGAACAGCTCAGGTGGAGCCAGGTAGGGATGAAACCACCCCCTCACCTCCTCCTTTCCCTGCTCCCACAGCACAAGGAGGAACTGCAGAGCTCCAGGAAGATGCCACAGCAAAAACAACTCAATCTTCCCTCAGTTTCCATTCCTGCCTCTTTGCCAGCAGCCCTCTCAATCACCCCAATCTCTCCTTTGAATCTTTCTTTTCCAGGTATCACCTCTGTTTTTTTTTAATGAGAGTAAACACAGAACTAAATTAAAATTAAAATTCAAACACTGCTTTTGCTCAGCTGTTAATTCCTGCCATGTCTTACCCATGTCAATGATTTAGGCTGAGACTTTCTAGGGACTGATATCTGCCAGTTGATTCCTGCTCCAAAGTTGTTGATGCATAAATTCATCAAGGACAGACCAGGCAGAGAGATAAAGTTTTACCTTGACCATATTTGACTACACCAAACAGTATTTCCACAAATATTTTTAAGCAGAACACTCATCATTCTGGATAAGATACAGAGTGAATTAAACCAGATAAAATATTAATTCAGCATCTCCTATAGATCCCCTTAGTCCAGAACTGTTTAATTAATGCAGTGAAATAAAAACAGAGGAAAAATGCTCTGGGATAGTGAATAACACTAAAAACATCTGCATATACATAACCCACTTTATTTTTGCCCCTAAGTGAAGGGGGTCCAGGGGTTCCAAATGGGTGAATTTGATATTCCAACACTATTCCCAAGCTCCAGACCAAAGGAGCAGGAGCCAGGCTGGTGCTGGTGCAGTCCCTGTGTGCACAGGGCTCATTTTGAGATCCAGCCAGCTCATCTTTGCTCCCAAAGCCTTTTATTCCAATCTCATTAGTGCCCAGCACTTATCCAGCCCTATATAAGGAAGGGAACTGTGGCCAGGGGAGAGGCTGAGCACTCAGGGAGCCCTGGGACAGGATTAGAGCTGACAGTTCACTCAGGGCTCTCGGGGAAACGAGGTGCCCCGGGGCTGGCACCTTTCTGGGCACAGCCCGTGGCATTTCAGCCCTTCTGCAGAATCCCTGCCTCATGGCACCCAGGCTGATGTGACATTGATCCAGGCAGGTAAATTGCTGCAATTACATGGAACAATCTCAAAGAGAAGGACACCCACACCCCCTGGTTAGGCTGGCCCCAGGTGCTTTCCCTGGTAATTACTGCACACGTACAACTCCCTGCTTGCCCAAATTAATTGCTCGGCACTCGAAGAAACTGGAGGCTGTGCTTCCAGACTCTTCCCACACTGCTCTGTGCTGTGCCAGCTGATCCCCACAGGGCTTAGGGACCAGGCAAACACCTTCAAACCCCCCAGGACTGCCTGGTGTTGCCATCTGCCCCCCAAAATCCCAGATTTGGAAGGCTGGGGCTGAGCCCCGTTGGCAGGGGGATGATGCAGCCACACGTGGTGGCGTGGAGAGCACGAGGACTTGGTTCTGCCACCCAGCAGAGCTGTCAGGAGCAGGGAGATGTGCTAAGAGAGCAGGGAAATGAGGCTGAGTGATTATTCCCACGCTGCATTTATCTCTGGGAGCACTGCACCAAACGGAGCTGACTGATGCAACGTGGAAATCAGATTAGCAACAGGATTTCACAGTGGCAAAGGCTTTTTTTTTTTTTTTTCCCCACCCCTCCTGCTTAAAATCCACACAGATTTCACCCCAGAATTGAACTGGTGTTATTTCATGAGGCTGCTTCCCTTCAGGAAGTCCCACCTTGCTGTTAATTCCAAGCCAAGCGCTGCTGTCCAGGCCACAGCTGGTCTGGAATCCAGCTGGAGATGCACAGAGCAGCACAAAGTTCTGTGAAACAGCACACACTGAGTGGCCAAAATGATGGAAAATACTAGATATTAAAAAACAGACAGAAAAAAAACAAAACCACCTTTCCCAGAGATGAGCCAAGTCATTCTGAGGAGCACTGACCAAATTTTAGAGTTCACACTGCTCAAATCCTGCAGTTTTCCAGCTGGAGGGATCCTCAGCCAGGGGCAGAGTTACAGACTGTACTGGAGTGTGATTTTGATCAAGCTCCTCCTGATGTTTCTGGCATTTGCAGCTTCAGGCATGTCATGATTCTGCCCATCACTCTGAGGACACACAGCACATCCCCAGCTTGGAAAAGTCTTGTCTAAGAAAATTCAGAAGGCTGGAGAGGCCTCACTGGCTGCCTGGCTGTCACAGAACAGGGGCTGGGAGAACTCTGGAATTGTTCATGGATGGGTTTGACTGCATTAAACAGAATGAATATTCCTCTTTATTAAATATTCACTGCCTTCATCTCCAGGGAATGATGGAGATCCAGCAGTGCAACCTCATAGAAATGGGGAATATGGAGTTTTTTCTGGAGATTATATCCAAAGGGAAGGCCAGAAAACAACTTTGATCAAAGCAATGGGATCACAGGTGGATTTTGTCCCTTCAGAGCCCAGGAGTGAGATGTTAGCTGGGAAAGTCCAGTGTGTTTTAGGAGACAATGCTGTGCCTCATTTAACTCTCACCTCATTTAACTCCAGTACCAAAGCTGCTCAGCAGAAGAAGACATTGTTTCTCCAGGAAAAAAAGCAGAATATAAAAAAACCCGTCACACAAGATGTAAAATTAAAAGCAGCACAGGTAAACTGAGCACTTCTCTTTGTCTGAGCACCACCAAACGTGGGGAAAAGGATTTTCCTTCTCCAGCACCCGGGGCAGGAGGCAGCTGCTGCCTTTTCTGAGCCTTTCCTTGGCACCAGCAGGGATGAGAAGTGGCTCAAGAACCCCCAGTCCCTCTCCTACCCTACATGACTGGGGGTGAAACATTTATAAACAGCATTTCAGCTTTTTAAATTTCCTCAGAAGGCCTCACTCTCCTCCTCCCCACCAGCACACAAACTCTCCTAAGCCCAACTGCTTTTCCACCAATAATTACAAACACACTGCCACAAAACATCCTCTTGGGAAGGTTCTTCTCCCTCCCAAGAGCCCGTGGAGAAAAGGGAATGAGGCAGAGAGGGAAGAGCCTTTCCCCTCCTGCAGCATGTGAGCAGGAGGAAAAAATAGTTGTTAGAGGCAGAGGGCAGCTCTGCTTTGTAAGGAGGCAGCTAAAATAGAGCACTATTATTGTCTTGAGATCCTCCCAACACCCACGGGTGACCCTCGAGCCCAGCAGGAGCTGCCACCAAACCTGAGGCTCCTGCTGCAGGCTGGGCTTTGCAAGGCTTTATCCAGAAAAGCCAGCACCTGGGATTTGTCTCTCCTCCAGGGATTTCTCCTCAGTGTGATCCCTGGGATTTCAGGGCCTGCAGGGTTGGCTTTTCCCAGCAATCAGGAGTTCAGGAGTGGCACAGTCGCCTCCCTGGGCAGCAGCTGTGGCACAATAAACCCAAATATTCACCCTCTGTGCCCCAAAATCATCCCTCTGCACGCCCTGGGAAAGGAGGCAAGGCAGGATTAGGGGGGTTAGGCCTGTCCTAACCCCCTCCTTCGAGGTCTTCTGGCAGATTTCCTGTGCTTTGACTCAACACCAAATAATCTCCAATAATCTTTCACCTCCATTTGTTGCAGCAGCCTCTGGTAAAGCATCTGCAGCCTGATGACTTCTGCAGATGGGCTGAATAAAAAGCCTTGTCAGGCCCCCACACAGGAACAAAGGCACAGAGGAAAGGAAGGATGTCACAGCCACAGCAGGGCTGAGCTGGCACGGTGCCAGCAGTGCCAGGGTCACACAGCCCCAAAAAGGGGCTTGGGCAGCAGCAAACTCAGGCAGACACACCAACACCTCCCAGGCCCAAAATCAAAATGGAAATAAAGGCAGCAACAGGTCTGGCAAAGCTCAGGGTGCAGGTGAGCAAATCAAGGCTTCAATTGCAGGAAATTCCAGGAGAGCAGAGCTCGCTGTGACTGCACTTCCCAAAACCATTCCCAGGATCTGGGGCACTCTGGGGAGGCCACGGAGTGTGAGCAGCAGGAATTCTGCAGCCAGCACCTCCTGCTCTTGTGCAATGCTGCTGTGGACACCAGGCCTTGGTGTTCCAGGAAAACACAGGTGGTAAAGGAGACTTTTGGAGGTCATGGGCCCAAGTCCACATTGAAAACCTCAAAATCTGGATTTTCCCCCCCTCTTTATCCAATTAAATAAATGAATGGATGTCCCATCCCTTTTATTGTAGTGGCACTGCTGATGAAATATCCAATAAGTGGTTATCAAAATAAAACCAAGCAACAGTTTCATCAGCAATATCCCATTCCTAAGAAACCTTTCCTAAAAGCTTTTCCAGCTCCTGGGGCTGTGACTCACCTGAACTGGTACTTTTATCAATTTTAATTAATTTTAGAAAGACACTAGTGTCAAAAAAAAAAAACCCCAAAATCCACAAACTACTGTCCAAAACTCCAAACCCTGATGTGGAGGGAAGCACAGCAGGGAACTGAGTCCTTTTCCAGAGCACACACTGGTGAAATGCCAGGTAAATGCCTCTTAGATGTGCATAATAAAGGAATTAAACAAGAATTCAAACTAGAGATGCAGAATTCTACACCTCCCTTTAAAAATTCCAAACCCCTGGCAGCTTTCCAAGTACTAATCAAACCATTCCATCTCTAAAAACTAACAAAAAATCAGGGGAAAATAAGGAAAGAACACCCCAAATTGCAATAAATTCTTGTTTTCCCCCTGGCTCTGGCATTCCCTGCACCATTGCTCCCAATCCAGGCAGGAAAATCAGTTTTTTGTGAAGGAGAAGCTGTGGTTATCAAGGCAGGAAGTTCCTTGGAAGGAAATGCTGAAGGATGTCCTCATGATAAGAGCTGCTCCAGAGTTTTCATTGCCTAATCCCACTCCAATCCTCTTTTTTTTTTTTTTTTTTTTTTTTTTTTTTTTAACTCAAAACAAATGTTGCAATAAATTTTGTCTCCCTGGCTCAAAAATTAAGCTGCTTGAGATGAAATTAAGGTGTTTGAGCAAATATTTTTGGGGTTAGGAACAAACTGTTTCAGCTTTTCAGCACTGAGAAAGAAATATTCCTTTTTCTTTGTATTTTCCAGTTTTTCCTCAGTGTTTTCTGGCCTTCCCTGCCTTTCTGAATTAGCCAAGATCAGGAACAAACCATGAAGGACAACAATGACATCAGGATTTCCATGGGACTCATGGCTGCAGCCTCAGGTTGGCAACAGATGAGCCAAGCAGCTTTTTGGGGATATTTTAATCCTGACACAGAGAAAAAGGGGCCCCTTTTTGTTATCAAATATGATTTTGATTATCACACCTTTTAATGTTGAACTTGACAGAAAAAAAAAAGAGGAAAAGGGATTTTAAAGCCCATTCTGTGTAATTGCTGCAGCTGCTTCAATCACTCTGCTCCTCCATCCCTGCCTGGGGACAACTCACATCCCAACACAGATTATTTATTTCCCAGATTTTCCACATTTAGATGAGCATTATCCCTTTCCTAACTCCTTTTTTTTTTTTTTTAGGATTTTTTTTAAAGATGTGAGAGCCCAGGGAAGGTTTAGGACACACAGAAGGGAAGGGAAACTTCAAAACCAAAAGGCCTTTGATGGGTTTGTGCCCCTGCTGGGATTGTTCTTGAGTAAACCATTAAAACTCTGATTTCCTGGAAGCTCCTAAGGAGATTACACTGCTTCCTCCTCAGCTGGGCTCAGGGCAGTGTTTACCAACAGCAGATTAAACTGCTTTGCACAGAAGGGAAGGAAAAGCATCCCCAGCTCAGAGCAGCAATAACCCCAAAGCACAGGTTAAAAATTCCGAATTTCCTCCAATCCACGCGTGCTGGATGGCGAGAAGGAAGCGTGATTTCAGCTGGAAAAGCTCCCCTGAACAGTGTTTATGGTACACTCAGCCCCGTTGCCATGGCGATGGAACAACTATTCCCTGCAAACAGGAGAGGAGACCCTAAAAATAAACAGCGCGACCGAAATCACGCACAGCCCGTGCCGGGCACCGGGAGCAGCAGGAAAACGCCAATAATGACGGCAAAGCAAAGCCCTGCCTTCCTCCTGCTGCTCCCAAAAATCCGGGTGTTGTCCAGCCCCGGTGGGGATTTTTGGGGATGGAGGTGGCACGCAGGTATGGTGCGAACACCAAATAAAAAGCAGGATTTGCAGGATTTGCATACTTTCCCCTCCGCCTCCCCTATTGATGTGGGCAGGAATCCACCCAGTTCAGACAGGGGAGTGCGGGAGGATGAAAAAAAAATAAAATAATAGTGGTGGAGTGAAGAATTTCTAAAAAAAAAAAAACAGCAGCCATTGGATCCAAGCAGCCCTTGGAGGCAAATAAGCAAAGCCTGGATCCAAACAACTGCTGGGCTCAACCAACAAAGCCCTGCACCCAAAAATCTGCTGGATCTCACCAGCCAGTTCCTGGATCCAAAGATCCCCTGCATCCCACCAGGTGGATCCAGACAGCCAGTTTCTGGATCCAAAAATTTCCTCGATCTCACCCAGCAAGCCCTGGGTCCAAACACTCCTTGGACCCAAACAATCAAGCCTTGAACCCAAAAAACTCCAGTAACTAATCCTTGGATCCAAACAACTCCTAGACCCAACCAACCTATTCCTGGAACCACAGAATTCCTGGCTCCCACCAACCAACCTCTGGATCCTAAAATCTCCAAAATCACCAACAACCCCCAGCACTGAAACCCAAGCGACTCAATCCTGGATCCAAACCAAACCCCGGTTCCAAACCAAACCAAACCAAACCAAACCAAACCAAACCAAACCAAAGCAAACCAAACCAAACCCCGGCTCCCGCCTCTCTCCGTGCCCGCTCCCAGCACCGAGGGGCGGCCGGGGCAGCGCTGGGGGCACCGCCCGCACCCCGCAGCCCGGCCCGGCGCTCCCCCCCACCCCTCCGCCCCCGCTCACCGAGGAGGAGCCCCGCCGGTGCCCGGGTGCCGTCGGGTGCCGGTGCTGGGCGCGGCCCCCCCGCCGTCCCTCATGCCCGGCCCGGCCGCCGGGGCCGCATCCCGGGCGGGCAGCGCGGGGCGGCCGCGTTCGACACGGCCGGGGGCGCGCGCGCGCGGGGGACCCTCGGCGGCCGCCGTAGCGCCGCTTCCGCCCACGGGCCCGCGGAGCTCGCGGGAAGCGGCCAATGGGAGCGCGGCAGCGCGAGCCCGCCGGCCAATGGGAGGGCGCGCTGCGGGCGCGGGGCGGGGCTGAGGGCGGGGCCTGAGGCGCGGGCGGGACGCGCGGTCCCGGTGCCCGGGCCGGGCCATGTGCGCGGGCCCGGTCCCGAACCGACCCGAACCGAGACCCGAACCTACCCGAACCCGCCCCGAGCCCAGCCCGAACCCAACCCGAACCGAGCCACGAACCCAGCCCCGAACCGAGCCCCGAACTCAACCCGAATCGAGTCCCGAACCGGCCACGAACCGAGCCCCGAACCGATCCCGAATCGACCCGAACCGAGCCCCGAACCGACGCGAACGGCCCCGAACCGGCCCGAACCGGGCGCCCCGCTCCTCCGCTGCCGCTCAAGGCAGAGCAGGGATTCTTCTCACCCCCCCGGGGTGTTGAGGGAGGACAAGGCTCAGCCCGTCAAAATGGTTCAAAATTCAAAGATCCCTCTGTTCTACAAATAAATCCGTGGATTCAGACTTACAGGAGTTGGCGAAGCAAAGCGAAGGGAGCGGCGGGGTCGCTTCTCCCATTTTCCCAAAAGCGCTTTTCTCGCTTCTCCCAGTGCTGCCCTCTCCCTGGAACTGGCACTCCCAGTTTCTCCCAGTTCTAAGAAAATTCCATCCCAAAATCCCCAAATTCCTTCCCAAAATTCCTTCCCAAAATCCCCAAATTCCTTCCCTAAATCCTTAAATTCCTTCCCAAAATCCTCAAATTCCATCCCAAAATCCCCAAATTCCTTCCCAAAATCCCCAGAATTCCTACCCTAAATCCCAAAATTCCATCCCAAAATCCCCAAATTCCATCCCAAAATCCCCAAATTCCATCCCAAAATCCCCAAATTCCTTCCCAAAATCCTCAAATTCCATCCCCAAATTCCTTCCCAAAATCCTCAAATTCCATCTCCAAATCCCCAATTTCCTTCCCAAAATCCCCAAATCCCATCCCAAAATCCCCAAATCCCATCCCAAAACCCCCAAAATTCCACCCCAAAATCCCCAAAATTCCATCCCAAAATCCCCAAATTCCTTCCCTAAATCCCCAGAATTCCATCCCAAAATCCACAAATTCCTTCCCAAAATCCTCAAATTCCAGTTTTCAGACAGCCTGACCATTATTTATTCATTTGCAGAACTTCATTTTCTTTTTAAATGAAGCAGTTAAGAGAATTTTTTGTGTTTTTCCCAGCTCCACTTTCAAATAAAAAATTTTAAAAACCCCAACAAGCACAAAAAAAAAAAAAAAAAAAAAAAAAAAAAAAAAAAAAAAAAAAAAAAAAAAAAAAAAAAAAATAAAAAAAAAAAAAATTGAAAGAGACCATCTCTTTTGGGATGACAAAAATCTCCTTTGGGATGGAAAAATCTATTTTGTGGATGGAAAAATCACCTTGGGGATGGAAAAATCTCTTTTGGGGATAGAAAAATCTACTTTGGGATGAAAAAAATCTCCTTTGGGAATGGAAAAATCTCCTTTGAGGATGACAAAAATCACTTTTGGGATGGAAAAATCTCGTTTGGGGATGGAAAAATCTCCTTTGGGATCACAAAAATCTCCTTTGGGATGGAAAAATCTCTTTTGGGGATGGAAAAAATCTCCTTTGGGAATGGAAAAATCTCCTTTGAGGATGACAAAAATCTCCTTTGGGATGGAAAAATCTCTTTTGGGGATGGAAAAATCTCCTTTGGGATGGAAAAATCTCTTTTGGGGATGACAAAAATCTCCTTTGGGATGACAAAAATCTCCTTGGGGATGACAAAAATCTCTTTTGGGATGACAAAAATCTCCTTTCAAAGGGCACAGCACCACTCCACATCTTCCCCTGGCTTTGTCTCTACTCCCTCCCAAAATTTTGCCACTCAGGGAAAAAAAACTGCAGGAGCTGAACCCCCCAAAAAAGCAGCACAGAGAAGGGCAGCACCCAAAAAATCAACCCCAGGCTCCTAAAGCTGCATCACGGGGGTGGCTCCAGTGACAATCAAGCTTTTTTTATTTTAGGGGGATAAGAAATTTCCTACTTCGTGCAACTCCCGTTTTGTTCTGCTCCCACTGCCGGGTGTTTGCAATTCAACGTGGGCTTGTTCCAATCTTAGCATCAGCCAGGGGAAAAAATATAGGACAGACAAAGGGATGGAAGAAAAATCAAGCAGAGAACAAGGCAGGGTTTGGGAGGAAAGCAGCTCCCATTTTAACGGGGAAGAGGCAGCAGAAAAGGGAAAATAAACATATTTAATTGGGGATTTCTGGGAGTGCAGGGAAAGGCAGGACAGTGTGATCAGATCCAGCCCCAGAATTCCAGCTCTGGGAATCCAAAGCCGTGGAATGGAGGGAGCAGCTCCGGGAGGATTTTGTGCCTCTCACACAGGAAAAGCCTTTGGGTCAGGGGAGGGGTTTGGTTGGATTTGGGAGTTTCATGAGGAAAAGCAGCTCTCAGGAAGTTGAACATTCAAAGCCTTGTTGGATCACAGAATTCCAGCCTGGTTTGGGGAGTTAAACCAGGGAAATAAATGTTAAAAACTCACCTCGTTCCCACCCTGCCATGGGCAGGGACAGGTGCTCAAATCCCACTTTTAGGATCCTCAGGGGGGAAATCATCAGCTCTCCAAGATCCCAGAGATCTGCAGGATGCCCCTGGAATATTCCCAGCCACTGAGGGACCCACAAACAGCCTTTGCTTTTAGGAGCACCTTGAAGGTGATGGAGAAACAACTCAGTTCCCATCCCTTCCATACCCAAAATCTCATTTTCCAGACCAAATAAAGCCTTTTTTGCACTTTTTGTTTGGTTGGTTTTTTTGAGTTCTGTTTCCTGCTCTGCTGTTTGTGATGCTCTCAAGAAGCCACAGATCTCTGCTGATTTCAAACCTTTATTTCTGAATATTTTTCTACAGAAAAAAAGCTCATGTGACTGCATTTCCAGGGCAGATAAGAGGTAGAGAGGAAATTCAGCATCCCCAGCAGGCACAGGGGGATTATTCCAACCCAAAAACCTCCACCCCACTCCATGGGGCAATTCCAACCAGCAGCCAGGGGGAGATGGAATAAAAACTCCAAAATTAAATATTTCACCAACCAGCACTTGGCGATGCATCTGTTCACACTCAAAATTTCATTTCAGGAAAAGCTGGGATCACCCCAAGGGAGCTCCAGCACACAGTGAGGAGCAGTAGAAATGCTGGAATTTGTCAGAATTTCCTCTCCCCTGCCCCAGCCCAGCTCAGGGTTGGTTTGAGGCTCAGCCCCAGAGTTTTGCTTATTACACAACGTTGCCAAACTCGTTCCCACTGTGGAACTTCTCCTGCTAAATGCTCAATTCCCCTCCTGAGGTTCCCACATCCCCAAAGGAATTCCTGACACAGCTCAGGGAAACCTCCCTGCTCCTCCTCACCTGAGCCAACAGCACCAGCCCAGCTGGAAACCACAGGGCAAAGCCCTGGAGATGGCATCTAAAAAAAATACAAAATCTCGTTTCAGAGCCTGTTGTTTGTGCAAACAACCCCGGGCCTGAAATAGCAGAGGTGTGAAACTGTGCTTGGGTGGAACTGGGGGAAATTCACAGAGAGAAGAAACGACAAAAACAGATCTGGGGATGTGGAATCACGGCTCTGCTTCCCACCACTGAGCCAAGAGAGGCTTCACCCAGCTGGATTTACTGGGGAAGCAGGTAAGGATAACCCAAATTTGTGCAGGGAAGGATAACCCAAATTTGTGCAGGGAAGAATAAACCAAATTTGTGCAAGGAAGGATAAACCAAATTTCTGCAAGGAAGGATAAACCTTTTCTGTGGCACTGCCCGGGTCAAACAGCACAGAACATCATGTCTGGCCACACTCCATCACCATCAGCCTCTCCTGCAGGAAATTTTCCCCAGTTTGGGCCAAATATCAGGAACCAAAGTGTTTTAGCTCCCAGGAAAGGTGAATCCTGCAGGCAGCTCCAAATCCATGCTAAGGACAAATGTCCAGCCTGGGGCCACCGGGCCCTGCAGGGCACAGCAGGGACAGAGGCCACTGAAATGTTCCTTCCCTTCCCTAGCAGAGCCCTGGTGCCTCCTCTGCAGGCTGATTAGCAGGGAATAATTCCCCCAGCCCAGCCAGCTCTTCAATTAACTCCTCTGTTCATTAAGCTGCTGGTGGGAGCTCCTGCAGCTCCAGGCCAGGGTAACTCACATTTTGTGGTGTCTGATGCTCAGTGATGGCTCCAGGAGAGCCTGGACCTTCTCCTGGGGTGTGTGTGACCCAAAAAGGGGCTCCTGTCCCTTTTCCTCCCCGTTTCAGGGATGAGAAGTGCTGTGGGGACAACTGAGGCTCATCACCCTGCCCAGAGGGCTGCAAACCTTCTCCAGGTGTTTCCCACCACCTTTAGTCACTGGGGCCAGCAGCCATGGGAACTCTCTGATTTTCAGATCCCCTTCCCACAAACCCTTCCCTGCTCCTCTAGGAAAACTCAAGCTCTGATTTTCTCCTCACCTCCAGCCAATTCTGCTGCTGAGCCACTGCAAGCAGCAGAAACTGCTCCAAGAGCTGCATTTCCCCCCAGTAAAACTGAAACCTGGAAGGGAGAATCATTAATAAAAATCCAATAATTCTGACTGTTAGAAGGGGAGGGGGGGAAGGAGAGCATGAACCTTCTAATGCCATGACCCACCTCAGGGCTGTATTTCCAGAGGGGTTTAAGGCAGGATTTGCAGTGGCCCCGGCTCAGCCTGCAGGATGAGCAGCACGAGCTGCACGTGGGCAGCCCGGGGATGTCACTGCTGTCACTCGTGCTGCTGGGAGGGCTCTGCTGCTCCTGCTTTCCCCACAGCCCCAGCTGCAAATTTAGCAACAGCGCCCCAGCTTCTCTTGGTGCTCTCCCACGTGCTGCCCTGCTGCAGCTCCGGCTGCCTGCGAGGAATCTGCCAAAGCTCAGCTGAGCAACTGCCAGCCCTGGGTGCAGCACCTGGGCTGGGTGTGCTGGTCCTGGTCCTGCTGGTCCTGCTGGTCCTGGTCCTGCTGGTCCTGCTGGTCCTGGTCCTGCCATTCCTGGTCCTGGTCCTGCTGGTCCTGCTGGTCCTGGTCCTGCTGGTCCTGGTTCTGCCATTCCTGGTTCTGCCATTCCTGGTCCTGCTGGTCCTTGTCCTGCTGGTCCTGGCCCTGCTGGTCCTGGTCCTGCTGGTCCTGGTCCTGCTGGTCCTGGTTCTACTGGTCCTGGTCCTGCTGGTCCTGCTGGTCCTGGTCCTGCCATTCCTGGTCCTGGTACTGCTGGTCCTGGTCCTGCTGGTCCTGGTCCTGCCATTCCTGGTCCTGCTGGTCCTGCCGTCCTGCTGGGTCCTGGTCCTGGCCCTGCTGGTCCTGGTCCTGCTGGTCCTGCTGGTCCTGGTCCTGCTGGCCCTGCTGGTCCTGGTCCTGTCCCTGCTGGTCCTGGTTCTGCTGGTCCTGGCCCTGCTGGTCCTGGTCCTGCTGGTCCTGGTCCTGCCATTCCCCTCCAGCCATTCCTGGTCCTGGTCCTGCCATTCCCCATCCTGCCATTCCATTCCTAATCCTCTCCTTCCCCTCCTCTCATTCCCACTCCTCTCATTTCCGCTTCTGCCATTCCATTCTCACTCCTCTTATTCCCCTCCTGCCATTCCCACTCTTCCTATTCCCACTCCTGCCATTCCCCTCATGTCATTCCCACACTTCCCATTCCCACTCCTGTCATTCCCAATCCTTCCTATTCCCATTCTTCCCATTCCCACTCTTCCACTCCTGTCATTCCATTCCCACTCCTTTCATTCCCCTCCTGCCATTCCCTCTCTTTCCCATTCCCACTCTTCCCATTCCCAGTCCTGTCATTCCCACTCTTCCCGTTCCCCCACCCCAGCAGGGACCCCGTGGCCAGCACAGGCCCTGCTCCCTCTCAGCCCCCCCAAGGGCCAGGTGATCCCTGGTGACACTTGTGTCACCTCCTGGCAGCCTCATCCCTGCTGCTGCCACAGGTCTCAGCTCCCACCAGGAGCGTTTCTGTGCAGCAGCATCCTGGCTGGAGCAGAGGCAGCCCAAAATAGGCTTGGGCAGACTGTCTGCTCACACCTGGTCACACCTGGCCACACCTGGTCACAACTGCTCACACCTCCTCACACCTGCTCACACCTGGCCACACCTGGTCACATCTGGCCACAACTGCTCACACCTGGTCACACCTGGTCACACCTGCTCACACCTGCTCACACCTGGCCACACCTGCTCACACCTGCTCACACCTGCTCACACCTGGCCACACCTGGTCATACCTGGTCACACCTGGCCACACCTGGCCACACCTGCTCACACCTGGCCACACCTGGTCACACCTGCTCACACCTGCTCACACCTGCTCACACTGCTCACACCTGCTCACACCTGGTCACACCTGGTCACAACTGCTCACATCTGGTCACACCTGGTCACACCTGGCCACACCTGGTCATACCTGGTCACACCTGCTCACACCTGCTCACACCTGCTCACACCTGGTCACACCTGGTCACACCTGCTCACTCCTGGTCACACCTGGTCACACCTGCTCACACCTGGTCACACCTGGCCAGGCCAGGGCAGTGCTGCAGCCCCCACAGCACACAGGGAGAGCTCCCAGGGCAGCTCAGCTCTGCAGGAAATCCTTGTCCAGGCCAGCTGCCCTCCCCTGCAGCTCTGCAAACACTCCCCAGGAGCCTGCAGGGCTCTCCCAGCTCCCCCTGCACTGCCCGGGGACAAAACCCCTGCAGGCAGCCATGGCCACGCAGCCATGGAGCTCAGGCTGGGATCCAGACCCAGCCCTGCCAGAGCTCTGGGGAAAGCTTGGAGCTGAAGGGGAGCAGTGAAACTGCAGCTGTCCTGTCCCAAACCCTGCTGGGCGTGCAGGTGGTTTTTGGGAATCACACTGAGGATTCTCCAGGGCCAGGAGCCTTCCACAAAGGAAGGATCCAAACCACAAGCCAGCTTTAGCTGCATTTCTCCTCAGTGTTTGTGTGCTGGGAGTTTGGACTTTGAGATGAATTTTTGCTCTTTGTGGGGGGAAAAAAATCCTCTAAATTCTCTTCAGTGCTTGTAACAGCAGCAGTGCCAGGCTGGATTGTGGCCCCTGGAGTGACAAACTGCAGGAGAAACCAGGACATTTTGGGGTGATGAATCCTCAGTGCAGGGAATGCTCTGCCCTGTCCACCTCAGGCCAGCCTGAGCATCCCCAAATATTTCAGAATAAAAATAAACGAAGGGTTTTCAGGTGCCTAGCTCCTCTTTCCCTGAAGCAGCACTGCTGGGGCACTGCAGCCACCAGCACCAACCCCACGACACCATCACCAGGGCAGACCCTCCCCAGCCTCGTGTTCCTCACCCAGGAGTGTCTCACAGCCCTTGGAGCAGATTCACCACCTCCACTCTCACCCCTCCTCAAACAGCTCTGCAGGGAGCAGGGAACAACCTCTGCTGCCCAAACCTGCAGCCAGAGGAGCTGAGCTGACTTCCCTGCCGTGTTTTGGGCACAACTCACCCCCCTCAGGGCATCACTGGCAGGGCAGGAGCAGAGCCCAGCTCGGAGCCTGCAGGCACCAAAATCAGCCTGGCACAGGCTCTGGGAAGGGCAGCCAGCCCTGCTCGGCTCCTGACGCCGGGTCTGTGTTTGGACAAGCGCCTTGCTCCCCCCCAGGTGTTTGCAGAGCTCGGGAGTTGGCACTGCAGAGAGGAGCTGGCCTTTAATTAACCAAAAGGCAAATAGCAGGAGGACGTCAGCAGCCTGGAGCTGCTCTGCTGCCCTGGCAGGAGCTCCCAGCTCCTCCAGCTCCTCACACATCTCCTTGGAAATGTCCTTCTGTGCTGGAGAGGCCTTTGCTGGTGCTGCTTTCTGCTCTCCTGGGCTTCACAAAATCCAGCTCCTGTCCCTCTCACGTTGCCAAGCACTCAGAGGACACCACATGTCAGGGCCAGCATGAAAAAAAAGCAGATTTAGGGACAAAACCAACACATCAGCCACACTGGGAGGTGTCAGTATCTGCTTCAGCCCCCACAGCTGCACAGCACTGACATCCATCCCCGTCCATCCCCCTTCCATCAGGGACGGAGGGACAGCACACAGGGAATGCTTCCCCCTGCCAGAGGGCAGGGATGGATGGGATTTTGGGAAGGAATCCCTGGCTAGGAGGGTGGGGAGAGGCTGGGATGGAATTCCCAGAGCAGCTGTGGCTGCCCCTGGATCCCTGGAAGTGTCCAAGGCCAGGCTGGGACAGTGGGAGGTGCCCCTGCCCACGGGATGAGCTTTGAGGTCCCTCCCAACCCAAACCATTCTGGGATTCTAAAGCTCCTGTTTTACAGTGTGACCCCAACTTTCCTACACACACCCCAAATCCACGCTGATTTCCATCACGTGTATTTCAAGAGGAACAGCAGGGCCAGAAACAACTTGGGAATATCATCACCCTGGCAAAGAGGGATAACAGTCTCCTGTCCTTACTCAGGAGCCATTTCCCCCTCCTCAGCAGCTTCTGCATGGCAGGATGAGCAGCAGGAATTCACTCCTGCAGTGTCCGTGGGCTGCAGGGCTGGCCCCTCTGGATCTTCAGGTGCTTGGCCAAGTGGTCACTGCGGGCAAACTTCTTCTGGCAGGCGGAGCACAGGCGGGGCTTGACCCCGGAGTGGGAGCGCCTGTGGCGGGAGAGCCCGGGGGGCGGGAACGGGATCAGCCCCCAGGCTGGCAGGGGGCACAGGGACCCTGGCACAGGGACCTGGCAGGGGGCACAGGGACCCTGGCACAGGGACCTGGCACAGGGACCTGGCACAGGGCAGGCTGGCAGGGGGCACAGGGACCCTGGCAGGGGGCACAGGGACAATGGCACAGGGACCTGGCACAGGGACCTGGCACAGGGCAGGCTGGTAGGGGGCACAGGGACCCTGGCAGGGGGCACAGGGACACTGGCAGGGGGCACAGGGACAATGGCACAGGGCAGCCTGGCAGGGGGAACAGGGACACTGGCAGGGGGCACAGGGACCTGGCACAGGGACAATGGCACAGGGCAGCCTGGCAGCGGGCACAGGGACCTGCCAGGGGGCACAGGGACCTGGCACAGGGCAGCCTGGCAGGGGGCACAGGGACCTGCCAGGGCCAGGCTGGCATCTGCCCCTGCCACAGCCCCACATCTGTCCCTGCCACAGCCCCACATCTGCCTCTGCCACAGCCTCCTGTGTCACTCCACAGCTTCCTGGGTCACCCCACAGCCTCTTGAATCACCCCACAGCCTCCTGGGTCACCCCACAGCCTCCAGAGGAGGCACCCCCAGATCCCCAGACCAATCCCTCCAAGGATTTGGAAATGGGAAAGAATTTGCCCACTGGGATCTGGATTTCTTTCCCTTGCTCTCAAAGGATTCTGTCCACCTACTTCCTCCATTTGTTCTGCCTTCTGGAACCTTCCGGCAGAGGAGAGGCCCCAGACACTGAGAATAAATTGGTTTTTGGGGAAAAGAGCTCAGGCTGGCAGTGGGAGCCAGGGTGGGAATGCTTTCCTGGAACTGCACCTGCGGCCCGAAGGGAAGGTTGGTTTTCCCTGTGGGTTCTGCCTCAATTCGGGAGCCCCCGCCCTGGGGACCCCGCTCCCCTCCCGCCGCAGCCGGGCCAGGCACAGGGGTAGGGCTTCTCCCCGGAGATGAGCCTGCAGGAGCGAGCTTGGAGTACACCTTGCCGCAGCCGGGGTGCGACAGCGGCGCTGCGGGGCAGGGCGGGGGGACCCTGCTGGCACCCGGGGGGACCCTGCTGGGACCCGGGGGGACCCTGCTGGCACTCGTGGGGACCCTGCTGGGACCTGTGGGGACACTGCTGGCACCTGTGGGGACCCTGCTGGGACCTGGGGGGACCCTGCTGATACCCGGGGGGACCCTGCTGGCACCTGTGGGGACACTGCTGGGACCCGGGGGGACCCTGCTGGCACTCGTGGGGACCCTGCTGGCACCCAGGGGGACACTGCTGGCAGCCGGGGGGACCCTGCTGGGACCCGGGGGACCCTGCTGGCACCTGTGGGGACCCTGCTGGCACCTGTGGGGACCCTGCTGGGACCCGGGGGGACCCTGCTGGCACCTGTGGGGACCCTGCTGGGACCCGGGGGGACACTGCTGGCACCCGGGGGCTGCCTCCGCCTCCTGCACGGCCCCCGGCCCCGAGGCCGCCGGCACGGGGGCGATTCTGACACATTTTTGGTCGGGGATGGTGCCAGGGGGCTGGAGCAGAGGGAGGTTTGGGCTCTGCAGGCTGATCGGCAGCTGGGCCGCCCTGAGCGCCCCAGGCTGTGCCGGGGGGTGACGCTGTCCGTCGGGAGCGGCTGGAGCTGCAGGACCGCTGTCCCCGCAGGGTTTGGGACGTGTCCTTCTCCTCCGCGGTGCTCCCTGGGGCCGAGCTGTGCCCCAGAGCCCAGCCCAGCTCTGCTCAGCTCCTCGCACTCCCCTCCATCCCTGGGCGGCTCTGCCTTCTCCCTGAGGAGCTCCTCGATCTCCTCCAGCGTGGGGATGAACCCCAGGGAGAGCCGAGAGTCAGGCAGCCCGAGCTGAGCCTCGCTAAGCTGGGCTTTGTTGGGCTGTCCCTTGGCACAGGACAGCGGGACAGGCTCGGTACAAGTCCTGTCACCGCCGTGTCCCCGCAGAAGGGACGGTGACATCCTGCGCTGCAGGGCACCGGCCGAGCTCCGAGCAGGGAAGGGCTGCCCGGGGAGGGCGGCAGGTCCTGGCAGCTCACAGGGACCATTCGGGGCCTCCCCACACGCAGCTCTTGGCTCGGGAGCCGCCGGCAGCGCTCAGCTGGGGAAGTCTTCGTTCATCTGCAAGGGAACGGCACCAGGGTTATTTCCAAATGAGAAAACAAACACCAAACCTCAACCTTTTAACAAAACTGGGCTGTGCACCGAAAAGAAAACAGCAGAACCTGGCAGCGCCTTTGTTTTTAGAGAGTCTGCTGCTGACAAAACACGGGCTGGCCGCTTTCCTCGGCTGGCTGCCGCAGAGAGGCAGATGCCCCCAGAAGCAAACTTCTCCGGGGAGTGGGGAGGTAAAAACACACAGAGGAACCCTTCTGGGAATCCTGGGAATCCATCCCTCCCGGTGCCACCCCGCAGGAGGGCAGCTCCTGATTAGCCAGGGGGTCATTGCAGGAGCACACCCTGACAGACACGGGGCTGGGTTAGAGCTCCTTACCTGGCCAGGTGAGGAGCAGACAGACCTTGCTGGGGTCAGGGGGATTGGAACAGATTCTGCAGGGGCTCAGGGGTCACTGGGGACTGGCACAGACCCTGCTGGGCTCAGGGGGTCGCTGGGGACTGGCACAGACCCTGCAGGGCTCAGGGGTCACTGGGGACTGGCACAGACCCTGCTGGGCTCAGGGGGTCACTGGGGACTGGCACAGACCCTGCTGGGCTCAGGGGTCACTGGGGACTGGCACAGACCCTGCTGGGCTCAGGGGGTCGCTGGGGACTGGCACAGACCCTGCAGGGCTCAGGGGGTCACTGGGGACTGGCACAGACCCTGCTGGGCTCACTGGGGACTGGCACAGACCCTGCTGGGGTCAGGGGCTGGCAGGGAGGTGCCCAAGACCCCCCAGAGCAGCCACACACTGTCCCTGTCTCCACCCCCATCCTGCTCTGGAGCACCAAACCACCAGGGCACAGGGATCTGTTTGGATTTAATGCAGAAATTGAGTTTCCAGGGGAAAGGAAACCTTTGTCAAAGTCCCCTAAGAACATTTTCCATGAGATTTCTGTGGAGCTGCAAACCAGTCCAGCCAGTCCTTGTTATCAGAGCTCCTCAGGGTCCTGAGAGGGAATTTTTGAGCACTCTGGATGCCAGATAAATGCTCTTCTCCTTGGGAAATATCCCCCACGTTGTTCCAAACCTGCCAGGGGCACTCCCAGTGCTGCCCAGTGTGTCCAGCACAGCTCTGCACCAACAGGTCACAGTGAGCAGGGGCTGTCACTGTCACTGCTCTCACGAGAGGTCAGGAGGTGTTCAGCCAGTCTCAGCCTCCAGGCTTCGCATTTTCATCACAGACAAATCTGTGCTCTGAACAACTTCTTCCAGGCACTCCCACTCCTTCCTCCACTCCAGTTTTAGGATCCTTTTCCTTTTCTTCTCCATCTTCTCTTTCTGCAGGGAAAGCCTCCCCCCTCTGGCTACCAAAGGCTCCTTCCTCTTTACCTCTCCCAATGTCCTAAATCCTGATTTTCCAGAGCAGCTCGGGGATCTCCATCCCTCCAGCATGTCCCCTGGACAGCTGAGCTGAACTCTGAGCTCCTCCTGGAGCACAACCCTCCTGCTGAGCTGACAGCAGGAAAAAAGCACGGCCAGAGGGCAGGAGGGTGCAGAGATTGAGCTGCTGGCTCGGACTGAGCAGATCTGGGCAGGGCAGCCTTGGGGAGCTCTAGGGGTGCTCTGCTCTCCGTTTCCCACCGGGGCAGTGGTGATGCCCTGCAGGGTGTTCCCGGGGCACATTCCGTGCCGACAGACTCCGCAGGCGCCTGGCACTGCCCATCCAGGGCATTTCTGCAAAATGCCACCAGTGCTGTCCCCCCAAAGCCGCTGCGAGGGAGCGAGCCCTGGCTCTGTCCCTCCCTGCAAGGGCAGCGTCGCTCCGAGCCTCACTTTGCATTTCCCGGCTTTTCCCGGTGCTGCAGGAGAGCAGCACGAGTGCAGTCCGGGCACATGGAGAGCAGGACTTGCCCAAGGTCAGCCACCAGCAGCGGGAGCCGGGAACGCAGCCGAGGGTCAGGGCCCCCCTCCCGTGCCCGGGCAGCGCGGACAAACACCTGGAGCCGCACGGGGCCGTGCAGAGCCGGGCCCGCAGAGCCTTTGGGGACAATTCCCACTGTCCCAGCCGGTGCCACGCGTGGCCGATCCCCGGCACAAAGCGATGCCCAAGGACAGCGAAGCTCCGGCTCCACCGCAGCCCTGGCGGGGCTCGGGGCGAGCTGTGGGGACACCGATCCGGGTGCGAATTCCCCCCGGACCCCCGTGCAGCGCTGCCAGCGGGACCCCCCTCACCCCGCGCCCCTCACCCCGCGCCCCTTACCCCGCTCCGCCGCCCGCGGCTCCCGCGGCTCCTCCGCGCCCGCCGAGGGCTCGGTCCTGGCAGCCGATCCCATTGGCACGGGAGTGGCACAGGGATGTCCTGGCATCCGATCCCATTGGCACGGGAGGGGCACAGGGATGTCCCGGCTCGGTCCTGGCATCCGATCCCATTGGCACGGGAGTGGCACAGGGATGTCCTGGCATCCGATCCCATTGGCACGGGAGGGGCACAGGGATGTCCTGGCATCCGATCCCATTGGCACGGGAGGGGCACAGGGATGTCCCGGCTCGGTCCTGGCATCCGATCCCATTGGCACGGGAGGGGCACAGGGATGTCCTGGCAGCCGATCCCATTGGCACGGGAGGGGCACAGGGATGTCCTGGCAGCCGATCCCATTGGCACGGGAGGGGCACAGGGATGTCCCGGCTCGGCTGCGGGAGGAGATCCGCTACCCCGCTCTGTTTCCTCTCGCTGCTCTTCACCCTGAGCGCTCCAGCTCCTCTCCAGGTCTCAGAAGGAGGCGAGTCCCGGCAGCCGCTGGAATCCAGGTGGATCCGGGTGGGTTCAGGTGTGCGGAGGGTTTTGGGCAGAGCCGCAGCGCTCGGATGCTGCTGCTGGGACAAGGGGTGAATGGTCTGTCCTGGTCGTGATTTGCGGTCCCTGAAGGTGACTTTGGACTGAGCCCCACCAAATCACACCGAGCTCCTCTGCTCCGGGAGAAACGTGAGATTTTGGGTCTGAACAAAACACCTGGGTTAGGGAAGGCTTCAAATTTATAAAAAGCAAAACAAAATGAAAAAAAAAAAAAAAAAAAAAAAAAAAAAAGAAAGCCCCGCGGCTGTTCCCCGAGTGCTGCTGTGTCACTGCCCCGCAGTGCTTAACATTACTGCTGATAACATCCGGTAAGTATTGATAATAATTAATAATGCTCATTTATGGCCGTGCAGGGGCTGGGAAGGTCTCAGCTCCTCAGAACCCTCAGGTTCAATCACAGTGTCACAAAATTCCTGGGGACAACAGCCGGGAGCGGCTCCTGCTCGGGGTTTGTACCGCACGCGGTGGGGCGAGCGGGACCGGAGGTTTTGGGGGAAAAAAGAGTTCGGAGCTTTCTGAGGAAAAAGGAGCTCGGAGCTTTCTGGGGAAAAAGGAGATCGGAGCTTTCTGGGGAAAAAGGAGCGGCTGTGCGGCTCCACGGGCCGGTCCCTTGTCCCGGGGACACCGGTGGCGTTCGGAGCGCGGACATCGCGACCCGCAGCCCTTCTGGCCACGCCCATTCTGCCGATTCCCCGCCCAGAAAACGCTGACCCCGCCCAGGTCCCCGCCCCGCCCTTTACCCCACCCTCACTCCGCCCCTTCGCCCTTGGCCACGCCCCAAGCCCCGCCCACCGACTCACCCCAATTTAAAGCCCCGCCCCTCGACCCCACCCCGTTATTGACCCCGCCCCCTGGTCTTGTTCCCGCCTGTCCCCATCCCACAAGCGGCGTCCAGGCCACGCCCCTCAAACCCCACCCCTCATTCATTGACCACACCCCGGCCACGTCCATCATTCCTTGGCCAGGCCCCCAAACACACCTCTCATTAATTTAATGTGTCAGTCATTCCTTGGCTACGCCCCCAAACAACCATCAATCATTGGCCCCGCCCCATGTCAATCATTCCCTGATCACGCCCATCACTCCTTGGCCACACACCCCGAGCGGTGGTGGCGCCCCCTCGCGGCCAGCTCAGGCATTTTTTTCCTTTTTCCACACTTTATTTTCTCCCCTCCCCTTTTTTTTTTTCTCCATAAAAATTTATAATAAAAGCCTTCCTCTCGCGCTGTATACAAAATATTCACTCTACCGAATAAATAAAACACGAACGTCTGGCGGGCAGGATGTGACCTCGAAAAGGAAAACCAGCATCCATCCATCCATCCATCCCCCCAGTCCTTCCCTACCCCAGTGAATTCACACAACAGCTCTCCCTCCCCCACATCCCAGCTCCACAGAGGACGGTGAGGATTCACCTGGGAGGGAGGGATTCACCTCGTACCTGGAAAAGAAAAAGCTGCTGCTCACCAGCTCTGAGCAGTTCGTACCCAAACCTGTGGCCAGACAGGACCAAATCCCAGAGGAATTCTGTGCTCACACAGGGAATATCAGTAACAGCAGGTAAGGGATGCTCTTACCCAGACCAGAACATCCATTGCTGGTCTGACACATGATCCTGACACAGAAGAAGCCAAAAAAGGCAATTTTGGAAAGATTTCCTCGTCCTCCTGCTGCTTGCCCCATCTCTCATTATAAACCCCAGCTCTGTGCCCCTCTGCTTTATCACCTGGGGGCTTGAAATGAAGAATTTAAGGCCTTCCCCACCAAACCCCTTCACCTGAAGCTCAGCATGGAAGCACTTTAGGCACTTAAATGATCAAAATCATTTGAGCATCAGAGCAGCTTTGTGCAGGGCAAACTCCTCACATTTACATAAGAAATATTAAAAATAGAAAGGGCTTTTCACTCTTGGGTCGGGGGAGAATTTATTCAAGCCCATTTCTGGCAATAGGATTTAGTCCCCAATCCTTCCTGCTGCAGCCTGCAGTGGACAGAGCCCGGGGTAGGAAGCCCAGACCCCAAAAATCGTTTCTGGAAGTGGTTAAGGCACTGCCAAATCTGTCCCCAAAACAGCTGCAGTCAGCAGGCAGCCTGGCTGTGGGAAAGGGAGGCTGGCAGGGCTATAATTTGAGAAGAACTAAAACGAAAACAGTGACCCCTGACGGGAAAGGGACGATCCCAAACCTTTGAGGGCCCGGCTCAGACAGCAGGGGAGTCACCCAGCCTCCCTGCCAAGGGACAGGCTGACAAAACCCTGCCAAAATAGCAACACTTCACCCTCCAGCCCGACCTCACAAGTGCCTCTGGCTGCCCACACACCTCCACAAAAAAATAAAAAATAAATTAGTCACAGCTAAAAACAGCTGGTTTAGGCCAGGCAGGGTTGAGGACTGCTGGGGTTTGTGCTCTAGGTCTGAGCTCTGCCTGCTCTGCCTCCCTGCCCCAGGACTGAAAACCCCTCTGGGCACAGATTTCCCTTGGAGGGGTCTGAGAACAGGCGCAACAATCTGGATCCTCGAGGGAGAGAGCAAATGCAGGCACTGAGGTGAGGAGTGAGAGGTCACAGTGACTGAGAACTGTGTGAAGAAAGGTAAAAACAACCATTAAAAAAAAAAAAAGCTCAGAAGTTCTCTCTATCTGATGCAAGCCAGTACATAGGTAAAGGTTAAGTCACCTTTTGGAACTGGTCCTAATGGGATGTGCCTTGTTTTTCCCATAACAAGGCACAGTAACTTTTCCCCTGGATGGTTTTGGGTCGAGGTGGGGAAGGACAGGAGGGCAGAAATGTGGGTGCACCCCCTCAGCCAAACCTTGGCCACCTCACTGCTTTTTTTTTCCCCAGGAAATCTCCTCCCAGTGTCCCATTTGCTGAAATATTGCTCAAGAAGTTGGGTAAAACCACAACAGGCAGGAGGAGAGGGCACAGCTGGAGGTGGAGCAGAGGCAGTGGCTGCTCCTGCTCAGACCATGACCCGTGAGCAGAGGAAACCCCAACTCCCTCCCCCTCTGCAGAAGCCCTTTGGTGCTGCCGTGCCCTGCTGCCCCTGCTGAAGGCACCTTTGGAAAGCCCTGAGCACCCAAAGCCTCTTATTTACACCTGAGATTAACCCCGTGCTGCCCAGCCCCAGCAGCGTGGGGACCAGTGCCACCCCAGTGCCACCCCAGTGCCACCCCACGGGCACACAGAGCCAGCTCTGCCCCCCGGTGTCACACGGAGCACTTGGCCATGTCACCCTTGTCAAACACGACTTTGGTGGCGAAGTAGATGGCGAGCAGCCCGAGGGCAGCCGCTGACACCATGTAGGCGGTGACAGACTGGGTGAGCTGCACGATGGAGCCCATGCAGAGCGAGGGCAGCACCTGGGACAGCAGGAAGGCGCTGTCCAGGATGGCCAGGTCCAGGCAGATCCCGCGGGCAGCGGCCCCCGGCTCCGGCTCCCCCACCACGATCCGCAGGGACACGTCGCACCGAGCAGAGCTGGGGGGGGAGGATGGGGCTGAGGAGGAGGAGGAGGAGGAGGAGAAGAGGCTCCCAGTGTGGCCATTCTGGTAAGGCAGCTTCTGGCTGGACAGCAGCCCCTTGGAGAAGGCGGATTTCTTGTCCAGCAGAGCGGCGTCTTCCTCCTCTTTCCTCTTGTATTTGTGCAGAAATACCTGTGGGGAGGAGGGAGGTGTGTGAGGAAGGAGCCTTGTTTTTGTGCAAGAGAGCGAAGCCAGAGCTCTGTGTGTGTTCTGGGGAGTGCCAGCCCCAGCCTGGCCCAGTCAGATGGGCTCCAGCAGCCAGGCTGGCTCTCCAAGGCAGCCCTGGCTCACCTGGAGAGCCCAGCCAAGCAAAGCCAGCCTGGGGACATTTCCTGCTTTGTCACCTCCTCACTGGGTGCCCAAGGAGCCTGAGCTGAGCCCAGCCTGCCATCAGCTGAGGCAGGGTCTGCTGTGGGGTGCCACACACCCAGGGCAGGGCAAGCAGCAACGTTTGGGGTTTGTGGGGTGGGGCACTGGGAACCCAAACCCAGAGCCTGGCACAACAGCCATTTCTCATCTGGGATGTTTAAAAGTGCCACCAGCTGGGACACAGCAGTGCTGGGAACTCAGGGAAGGGCTCTTTTCTCAGCAGCAAACCTCAACCAGGCTGCTCCATCCCTGCAGCCAGGGACATGGAGAACCAAAATCTTTCCCCTCTCACCCCTGTCTGCCTCGCTCTGCTCGAGCTGTGAGGTCCCTGCCGTGTTCCCACAGAGCATCTGCTCACACCAGCAGCCCATGGGCAGCTGTGCCTCCCTCCCTGCACTCCCAGCCTTTGGCAAAGCCTTGGGAACGTGGAGTTTGGGTTTTGTTCCATTGATAAAACATCCATGGGAGATCCCAGCCAAGCTCAGCTCCTGCCAAGCCGAACATTCCCTCACCCCCTGCTCTGCCAGGACTCCTGGTGCCAATTGGGATGGGTTGTTCAATGGGAACATCTGGATGCCTGTGGTAACAACTCCTACTGATTGCACGGCACAGCCAACCACTGCCCTTGGGATGAAAGAGCTGCTCCCAAACCACAAATTAATTCTGCATTTGCAGCACAGGAGAAACTCCCAACTCAGGAACCTCCTAGGACTTCTCCACAAGGATAACATCTGTGGGACAGGGTTACGAGCTTTTGTGCTGGTGTCACAAGTTTCACAAGGTTTATTTTTCTTGGAGCTAAGGGAATAGGAAGAGCTTTGGGTTTTTATTCTACTGTGGATGAAAACTGGAAAGCAGGACTTGTGAGGGCTGGAAATCCTTGAGGCTGGCAGAGCTGCAGAATTCACATGTGGATAACTAAACCAAACCAGTATCCCTAAAATATGGGAAAAATATAAAAATATTCAGGGCCAGGCTGCCCTGGAGCAGATCCCCACCTGTTTGTCGTGGTGGTAGAGGGATGCCAGCGTGTAGGGCAGGATCTGCAGGGCAGAGAAGGTGAATCCTGTCAGGGCAGCCGAGATGGTGACCACGGTGACACTGTGGGACAGGCACATGACACAGGCTGCCCCAGGGAAGAACACCACGCTGGCCAGGTACACTGCCCGCGTCCCAAAGTGCTTCACCAGGCGGTCCATGATTGTCGAGAAGAAGATGGAGGTGATGCACTGCAGGAAGAGCCCCAGGCTGCCCATGCGGACACCTGATGGGGGGAGAGGCTGAGGGAGCTGCCCTGGCTGCCCCCACACACCCCCTCAGCCCCAAACCCCAAAAACGTCCTTCCCTCGGCCCCAAATCCCAAAAACGTCCTTCCCTCGGCCCCAAATCCCAAAAACGTCCTTCCCTCGGCCCCAAACCCCAAAAACATCCTTCCCTCAGTCCCAAACTCCAAAAACATCCTTCCCTCGGCCCCAAATCCCAAAAACATCCTTCCCTCGGCCCCAAATCCCAAAAACATCCTTCCCTCGGCCCCAAACCCCAAAAACATCCTTCCCTCAGTCCCAAACTCCAAAAACATCCTTCCCTCGGCCCCAAATCCCAAAAACATCCTTCCCTCGGCCCCAAATCCCAAAAACATCCTTCCCTCGGCCCCAAATCCCAAAAACGTCCTTCCCTCGGCCCCAAACCCCAAAAACGTCCTTCCCTCAGCCCCAAATCCCAAAAACGTCCTTCCCTCGGCCCCAAACCCCAAAAACGTCCTTCCCTCAGCCCCAAACCCCAAAAACATCCTTCCCTCGGCCCCAAATCCCAAAAACATCCTTCCCTCGGCCCCAAACTCCGAAAACATCCTTCCCTCGGCCTCAAATCCCAAAAACATCCTTCCCTCAGCCCCAAGTCCCAAAAACATCCTTCCCTCGGCCCCAAACCCCAAAAACATCCTTCCCTCAGTCCCAAACTCCAAAGCATCCTTCTCTTGGTCCCAAATCCCAAAATGTCATTCCCTCTCTGTCAGTCCCTAACCCCAAAAATATCCTTCCCTGTCAGTCCTAAAGGCCAAAAACATTTTTCACTTGGTCCAAAACCCCAAAATATCCTTTCCTCTCTATCAGCCCCAAACCCCAAAACTATCATTCCCCCTCCTTCAGTCTCAAACCCCAAAAACACCTCTCCCTTTCTGTCAGTCCTTAACTCAAAAAACATCCTTCTCTGCCAGTCCCAAACCACAGGACATCCCTCCCTCTCTGCCATCCCAAACCCCGGGACATCCCTCTCTCTGCCATCCCAAACCCCGGGACATCCCTCTCTCTGCCATCCCAAACCCCGGGACATCCCTCTCTCTGCCATCCCAACCCCAGGACATCCCTCTCTCTGCCATCCCAAATCCCAGGACATTCCTCTCTCTGTGCCATCCCAAATCCCAAAGACATCCCTCCCTCTGCCATCCCAAACCCCAGGACATCCCTCTCTCTGCCATCCCAAACCCCATGGACATCCCTCTCTCTGCCATCCCAAACCCCAGGACATCCCTCTCTCTGCCATCCCAAATCCCAGGACATCCCTCCCTCTGTGCCATCCCAAACCCCGGGACATCCCTCTCTCTGCCATCCCAAATCCCAGGACATCCCTCTCTCTGTGCCATCCCAAACCCTGGGACATCTCTCTCTCTGTGCCATCCCAAACCCTGGGACATCCCTCCCTCTGCCATCCCAAACCCCAGGACATCCCTCTCTCTGCCATCCCAACCCCAGGACATCCCTCTCTCTGCCATCCCAAACCCCAGGACATCCCTCTCTCTGCCATCCCAAACCCAGGACATCCCTCTCTCTGCCATCCCAAACCCCAGCACATCCCTCTCTCTGCCATCCCAAACCCCAGCACATCCCTCTCTCTGCCATCCCAAACCCAGGACATCCTTCTCTCTCTGCCATCCCAAACCCCAGGACATCCCTCCCTCTGTGCCATCCCAAACCCAGGACATCCCTCTCTCTGCCATCCCAAACCCCAGGACATCCCTCTCTCTGCCATCCCAAACCCAGGACATCCCTCTCTCTGCCATCCCAAACCCCAGGACATCCCTCCCTCTGTGCCATCCCAAACCCCAGCACATCCCTCTCTCTGCCATCCCAAACCCCGGGACATCCCTCTCTCTGCCATCCCAAACTCCCCAAGCTCCAGTAGGCACAGACAGCCCTGCCAGCCTCAGGGAGCAGAGCAGCATCACCTGAGCCCTGCCAGGATGGCACCAGCCACCCCCAAACCCTCTCTCCAGCCTGGGCACCCCACTCCAGCCAAAACACCATCCAAGCAAACACCACCCCTGCCGTTGGAAATCACTGTTTGCCCCTTCCTGCTGCTCCTGCCCCAGGAGCTGTCACCTGCTGCTGAACCAGGATCCCCTGTTATCTGATGCCAGAGGCAGCAGCAGAACAAAGGCAAGAGGAATTGTGCTGGAGCCAAGGCAAAGTACAGAACATGCTCTGAACTGCTGTATCCGGTAGCAATCCGGACCTTACCCTTTCACAAAGATCTCTCAGATTTCAGGGAATTAAAACCATTAACTCTTTGGAGCAGGGATCATTACTCAACACATGTTTCTATGACAGCCAGCACAATGGAGGGCTGACCTGCTGCGAGCTAAACAGTGCAAGTGTTAAATAATAATTAAGCTGCCTGTAAGTTAAACAGACACCCAGCACAAAGGGGCAGTGTGCTGCAGGGCCCTGCCAGTGGAAAACAGGAGGAGGGCCAGGAAGGTGCCTCCAGAATAAAGAATTTGGATTAGGGAGAGGAAGAGAGTGGTTAGGCAGGGAGGCAAGGCTCTGCTCTGGAATTCCAGCCCCAAAAACCTGGGAATTTAAGCACTGAAAATCTAGGAATTCCAGCCCAAAAATCTTGGGAATTTTAAGACCCTAACCCTGGGAATTCCAGTCCCAAAATCTAGGAATTCTAGCCCAGAAATCTTGGGAATTTTAAGACCCTAACCCCTGGGAATTCCTGCCCCAGCAGCCAAAATGGGCCAGCAGGTAACACCTGTGAGCAGGTGAGGGGCTGCTGGAGCAGAGTCCTGGGTTGGGGATGTGGCAGCTCCAGGCTGGTGAGCAGCACCAGAGCACTGGAGAGGGGCTGAGAGCTGGAGAGCTCCCAGAAGAGCTGGGAACTGGGATCTCCCTGCCAGGGGCACAGCCTGGCTCTGCAGGGATGGGAGCAGGAGGGCAGAGCAGTGCCAGGAGCAGGCAGAGGCAGCTCCATCCTGCTCCCTGTGCAACCTGCCAGAGGTTCTGCCCCTCCACAGCCCAGCCCCGGGCCAGGGCTGCCCTGCCAGATCTGTGCTGGGAACAACCACCAGGTGTTTCCCAAGCTGTGCCACGGGAAAATGTTCTTTCCTGACCCACCTGCAGAAAGCCAAGGTGGCTGCAGTTGGCTTTTGTGGGTATTCCTCTGGCTTCCCTGGGAGGTTTAAGACCCCCTGGCAGGGTCCCCAAAGACCCCTGAGTGAGACCCTGATGTCTCAGGTGCTGAATTCCAAACCCTGAGGAAAATTACCAACACACAGGGAATGGAAACAAGCCACCAAAATTAGTAAACTGTAAATTAGGTTGTTAGAACGTAGATAAATAGACTTCTGGGAATGTTTGTGATAAGGGACACGTGGCCAAGATGGAGAATTTGGGGTGTGGATATCTCTTCCTCCTTCTTCTCTGTGTCATCCATGCTGGGTGACATGCTGGCACTTTTAGATTGGATGGGGTCAGAGCTGGACCGTTTAACAAAGTCGTATTGTATTGGAAAATAATTGTAAATACCTAGTAGGTAATTTAGAGTATAAAAGATAAGTCCTGCCTCTGCCAGGCAGATTCTAGACTGCTGTTCGCTGGACAAAGCATTCCTGAGATAAGGAACAATAAACAACCACGAAAACCTCTAAGAACAGCTCCTGCAACCTCTCATCAGCAGGTATCAGAAACAGCTGGGCTCCAAACCACCTGCATGTCCTGCAGAGGTGATCTCAGGTCTGAGGAGACACCAGGGGCCCTGACAGCTTTTCGGATGTTCTCCAGAGAACGTTCCCAGCCCGGGGAGCGCCCGGCTCCCCCTCACCTTCATCGTAGTGCCGCCTGGCCTCCGAGCCCGGCTGGGCCCTGGGCACGCCGTGGTACAGCCCCTCCCCGACAAAGTCTGTGTAGAAGAGCATGAAGGTCATGAGGGCCATCCAGCTGCAGAGCTCGGCCACGAAGAGGCGGCGGATGGCGGCGGGGACGCGGCAGCGCGGGCCGGGCAGGCGCGGCAGCAGCGAGCACAGCCCGCGGGCGGCCTGCAGCGCCGGCCGGGCCTGCAGCGCGCAGCAGCGCCGGGCCCGCTGCCAGCAGCACGGGGACACCCCTGGGGACGAGTCCTTGAGCGCCGGGCCCTCCGGGGCGTCCCCCGGCGCGGCCTCCTCCGTCACGAAGAGCGTGGCCAGCGCGCAGCCCAGGAAGATGAGGGCCAGCAGGCTGAAGAGGCAGCTCTCCTGCCCGCCCAGGTAGGGGGCCAGGAAGGCCCAGTCGATGGCCGGCAGCAGGTAGCCAATGCAGCCCCCCAGGCTGACCATGAAGGCGTACATGGAGAAAGCCTGGCGGCAGCTGTCCGGCTCCTGGAACAGGTCGGAGAGCAGAGCCTCCAGCGGGGTGAAGCACACCTGGCCGCAGAAATCCAGCAGCCCCACGCCCAGGATGAGGAAGGCGATCTCCAGAGGCCGGGGGTTGAGCGCACACAGGCTGGCCAGGCTGCTGGCGTGGGGGATGACGAACAGGCTGAGCAGCACCCCCAGGCACAGCACCCAGATGAAGGGTCTCCTGCGGCCGTAGCTGCCGTGCCAGTGGTCGCTGGCCGAGCCGATCAGCGGCACAAACACCAGCCCGAGCACGGGGCCAATCCCTGGGGAAGAGACGGGGAGTTACAGGGGCGCAGCTGCTCTGTGTGCACCCCAAAAAGGGATGGTTGGCAGGGTTGGGAGGTTTCCAACTCTCGCTGCCCTTACTCACCCCCACCCTCCACACCGCAAGGTTTAAATAAAAAACCACCTCGAGAGGTGACAGAAGCTGCCTACCCAAAACCATGGTCATGAACTTCTCCTCCACGCCCACCTCCAGCAGCAGGGGCGGCACGTAGGTGATGCCGGCGGCCAGGCACACCTCCAGCCCGAAGGTCAGCGAGTTGACCAGCAGCAGCTGGCCCCGGCGGCTCTGCAGGGACATGCTGGCCCAGCCCCCGGGCCCTCAGTGGCACAGGGCTGTGTCCTGCCAGCTGCAGAGCTGCCAGGGATGCCCCCCAGGCGAGGACTGGAGCTTCCCTTCCCGGGCTGCTGGGGACATGCTGCTTCCCATTTTATCAGCGAAGGAACCGTGGTGTTTTCCTCCTCTCGAGGGATGTGGGGAGAGCAGGCAGGATCCCGGTGCAGGCTCCCCCTCCTGCTCACAGATCTGGTCTGTGGGGAGACAGCGTTAAACAGGCTGGGAAGGGTGAAACCAGGGGCCACAGGGACGTGGCACTGCTGCAAGGGACTGTCCCCATCCCAGCGGGCTGGGAGAGGGGCAGCTTGAAGGACGAATGCTCCATCCCTGGCAGGTTTTGTCCCCGAGGGTTTGGGAAAACCCAGTCCTGCCCTTGGGGATTGAAAACCTCTCCATCCTGTCCAGCCTCCTCCAGGTGGCAAAGAAAGGATTTGGGGTCTCCTCTCCCAGGGAAATCACTCAAGAGCCCCCTCCAAGACCAGGGGAGTGCCTGCAGCCACACGGGGTCACCTCCAGAGCCCCCCCGCCCTGCCTGATGCCCAGGACACCCTCATGCTGCTCCTCAGGCTCCTGGGGAAGCAATTCCACCCAAATCCCACCTCCAGCCCCGGGATGGGGCACAGAGAACAGATGGTGCCTCCGTGGAGTTTCACAAACAAACCTGACCCACTTTAGCCTCATCTACCAGCGAATGGCAATTACCTTACTCATTAGCCTGAGTCATTTATTTGCCCTGTAACTGCTCCCTTCCCTCCACTTCCCCGGAGGGAGGGGCAGGGGCCGAGCAGCAGGGAGCAGACACCCCTCAGCTCCAGGTGATTCCAAGGTCCCCAGCACCCAGCCCAGCAAGATTTGCTCCAAACACCTCGGGGAGGTGAAATCAGTGTCCCCTGAGCTCAGGAGCTGCCAGTGCCACTCCATAAACTCCCATTATTCCCCTTTTGGGACCCTTCCCCTCCCCTCAGCTGCCACAGAAGATCCCTCCTTTCAACAACCGCCAACATTTAAACCAAGGCCAGGCAGCAAACGGAGGGGGAGCGGCTTTGCTTTAATCCCCTGAGGCGGCTTCAAAGCGGCCCCAGGCGGGCTGAGCATCCCGAGCGCCCCGGAGCGGGGAGAGGCAGCGCCCACCTCGCCCAGATGTGGCTGAGGCACGGGATGTGCCAGCCTGGCTCGGGCAGGAGGGGCCCAGCTGGATCCCAGCCCCGGGATGGGGAATAGAATCCCCAGCTCCAGCCCCAGGGATGGGGAATGGGAATCCCGGCTCCAGCCCCGGGATGGGGAATAGAATCCCCAGCTCCAGCCCCAGGGATGAGGAATGGGAATCCCAGCTCCAGCCCCAGGGATGGGGAATGGGAATCCCAGCTCCAGCCCCAGGGATGGGGAATGGGAATCACAGCTCCAGCCCCAGGGATGGGGAATGGGAATCACAGCTCCAGCCCCAGGGATGGGGAATGGGAATCCCAGCTCCAGCCCCAGGGAATCCCGGCTCCAGCCCCGGGATGGGGAATGGGAATCACAGCTCCAGCCCCGGGATGGGGAATCCCAGCTCCAGCCCCAGGGATGAGGAATGGGAATCACAGCTCCAGCCCCAGGGATGAGGAATGGGAATCCCAGCTCCAGCCCCAGGGATGGGGAATGGGAATTCCAGGTCCAGCCCCAGGGATGAGGAATCCCAGCTCCAGCAGCACAAACCCAGGTGCTGTTCCCAGAATCACCAGGCAAAATGAACCCAGCCAGCATCACTCAGTTAAACCCCCAAGGGGTGCAGTGTCCCCTCTCTGCTGGAGTCTGGGGTCTGGAGAACTCAGAGAGGGGGAGTTATCCCAAAATAAACCCCAAACATCAAGCAGAAGCTGCCTCACACAGATTAAAAATTGTTTTTTTCCCCCTCTTGCTGCTGTGACAGAGCACTGGGGAGGCAGCAGGGATCTGTCCACCTGCCTGAGAATTCCAGTTTGGAAGCAGAGCTGGATTTCTTATCTGCAGGTAGGAACAGACCTGGCTTCCCCCTCCACACTCTCTGAGGGCTTTAACAAAAAAACAAGTCCCTGAAGCAATAATCATCAACAGCCAGAGATGAGAAGCCTTGACTGCAATAAAGCTGTAGATAAAACTGCAGCAGACAATGATGAACTTCCCTGTTCCAGCTGAACTTTATCCCAATAACCATTAATTACTCTTTTAACTTTCTCCACTGAATAGAGCCAGGGAAAAGACACCCCAGTGCTGAGCAGGAAAATCACCTGAACTGATTTGTGAGGGGCTGCCAAAGGGAGATGTGGGAGGCTCAGGGAGCCAGGACTCACCTCGTGCCTGGCAGGGCTCCCTGCAGCCCAGCACGAGCTGCTGCAGTGTTTGCAGGGCAGCAGAGGTGGAACCCAGCACAGGTTTGGTTTCAGGGCCCTCCCTTTCTCTGATTCCTGTGGTGTTATTAACACCACCCCATCCTGTGCCCTGCTGGCACCCCTCACAGCCTGCTGCCCAGAGGAAACCCCAGCTCTTTTTGCCCCAAAATTTTGAATTTTTGCCCAAAACCCCCCTGCTATTCACATTTATCACCCTCCCTAACTGGTCTGCTGGTGGCTCCAGCAGAGATTTAGGATGTGGGGTTGGTATTTTTTTTTTTAAAGCCAACAAGATGTCCCTGTGGATTTGCAGGTGACAGGCTGGCCCTGAGTGACCAAACCCCCTTTCCTCAAACCCCTAATCCAATTTCCCAGGGGGATTTATCCCCTGGACTGTTTGGCTCTGGAAGGAGCCAGGAAAATCCATCTCCAGCTGGGAGTTACAGTCACCCAGGGGAGGGGGCAGCACCCTGCCCATCCCAGATCCCAGAGGGAATTTGGAGACTTTTCGCAGCCCCTGCTCCAGGTGACACTGGCACTTCTCACCCTTCAGCCCCATTTTCCCCAAATTCCCACAACAGGAGCAGGAATTGTCCTTTCCTCCTCAAGGAGCACCTGGACAAGGGTAACAGCAGTGCCCAAAAAGGGAATTTTGGAGGTTTCCTGCACTGGGGAGCAGAAGGGAGCCAGATGTGGAGCTTTCCCACAGCTGCTGCTGGAGCTGCCGTGCCAGGGGACATCAGCTGCTGCTCTTCCTCCTGCCTCCCCAGGGAACACCAAACCAGCTCCAAACCCACAGCTTTTTTTGTTTTTAAAGCTTGCAAACCCAACTTTCCCTCCCCTTTCCCTGCAGAGAAAGCCCCACCTGGCAGCCAGGTACGAGGGCAGGCCCAGGGCAGCAGCACAGCCCTGCTGGACAAAGGCAGCAGAGAGGAGGAAGCCAGGGAAGATTTTAGGGAAAACCAACCCCAGAACACCTGGAGAAGGTGGATGTGAAATGCACTGATGGACACTCACAAGCCTCTGCTCCCCCCAATCTCCTAAATCTTCCCAGCACAGAGGCTTAGAGGAAATCACATCTCAGCAGTGCTTAGAGTGAAGAGTGAGGGCTGCTTATTTTAAAACTAAAATGTGGGTGTACTTACATGGCAGAGAAAAACTCATTTATTCCTGGAAGAATCCATGTCCTGCTGCTGGTGCAGAGGGACCCAGAGGTGATGTTAAATGCTGCAGGCTTTGATTTGCAGTGCTGTGCACCTCCTGCACAGCTCAGCACACAGCACTGGTCAGCAGCTGAGGACTGCACTCAGGGGGAGGGTGCTGAGGTTTCCCAGAGAATCCACAGCTGCCACATCCCTGGAAGTGTCCAAGGCCAGCTTGGAGCAGCCTGGGATAGTGGAAGGTGTCCCTGCATGGGGCAAGGGAGAGGAACAAAATGAGATTTAAGATCCCTTCCAAGCCAAGCAGTTTGATGATTTTATTATGAATTATTCATTATTAATTACCTTATTTAAAGTATTATTAAAAATTTAATTATTATTAAAATTAATTTTCTTAGGAATTCCCATAGGAATTCCCTTAGGAAAGGCAGTCCTCAGGTGGGGCTGCTCCAGCCCAGCAGCCCCCAGGTGATTCAGGCCCTCACCTTCCCTGCCCATGCCAGGTTTGGCACCCAGAGAGAGGGGAAGGCAAAGGGTTCCCATTCCCAACATGACATTTCCAACCCTCCAAGGGGCTCTTTATGAATTCCCTGGAAGCCCATTTGGAAGAAAGGGTGGGAGAGAGCTGAAGGGGAGAGAGCTCAGGAGCTGCCAGGGCCTTTCACAGCTATCAGTGTCCATTCAGGGCTGCTGAATGGGAAATGCACCATGGAGAATAGCTCTGGCAGCTCCTCAGAGGGGATGGAAAACTCACCCGACCTCTCCTGACCCCGTCCCCAGCCCTCCTCCCCTCCCAAATCCCCTTGACCCCATTCACAGAGCAGGGAGAGTTATTTGGGCTCTCTGAATGAACTCCACGTTTCCTTTGAGCCCATTCTGAGGGAAGAGCAGCAGTGCTGGAAATCCTCCCTGGGGAGAGCAGGAAGACCCAGGGCAGGGTCCAGCAGCCAGGACCTGTCAATCCATGGCAAATGGGAGATGCTGCAGCACCCAGAGTCCCAGGAAGGGCAGATGACAGCCCCAAATTCCACAGGGACACCCTGGATTTGTCAGGACTGGGGGTGGTTCTCCCTCTGCCCTGCAGCAGCCACAGGGGGATCCTGCTGCTAAAATCCTCAGCTAAAAATCCCTTTTGTGCTCCTGAGGGATCCCTGGCACAGACACAGCCCCGTTTGGGAATGGACAGCCCAAAGGGAATGTTTGCCAGGCTGGAGAAATCCCTTCACACTCCTTGCAGGGATGCTTTAACCTCCTCCCACTGCACAGAGCTGAGCCCAGGCTCCTGTCCCCCAGCCTGCAGCCCCCTCCGGACCTGCTGCTGCCAGGAGCCTTCCTCCCAGCAAAGAGCAGCAGTTCCAGCCCCTCCTCCTCCTCCCGGCCCCAGCAGGAGCCTGTCTGACTGACGGGGGCACTGACTCAGCACAGCCACGCTGACACCCCTGGAGCTCTGAGGGACAGGAACGGGCCCAGAGCCACTGCAGAGCCAGAGCTCCACCTCTGCCAGCCAGGCCAGGAGCTGGGCACAGCTGGAGAGAGGGGCGCCACAGCTGGAGAGAGAGAGAGGCGCCACAGCTGGAGAGAGAGGGGGAGCCACAGCTGGAGAGAGGGGCGCCACAGCTGGAGAGAGGGGCGCCACAGCTGGAGAGAGAGGGGCGCCACAGCTGGAGAGAGAGAGAGGCGCCACAGCTGGAGAGAGAGGGGGGCGCCACAGCTGGAGAGAGAGGGGGGCGCCACAGCTGGAGAGAGAGAGGGGGTGCCACAGCTGGAGAGAGAGAGAGGCGCCACAGCTGGAGAGAGAGGGGGGCGCCACAGCTGGAGAGAGAGGGGGGGTGCCACAGCTGGAGAGAGAGAGGGGGTGCCACAGCTGGAGAGAGAGGGGGGCGCCACAGCTGGAGAGAGAGGGGGGCGCCACAGCTGGAGAGAGAGGGAGTGCCACAGCTGGAGAGGGGGGGAGCGCCACAGCTGGAGAGGGGGGGAGGCGCCACAGCTGGAGAGAGAGGGGGGCGCCACAGCTGGAGAGAGAGGGGGGCGCCACAGCTGGAGAGAGAGGGAGTGCCACAGCTGGAGAGAGAGGGGGGCGCCACAGCAGGAGAGAGAGGGGGCGCCCCGAGTCCTGCAGCCAGCAGGGACCTCATCAGGGGCACCCCAAAAATGAGTTCAGGCCAGTGGGGATGGGGTAAAAAGCCCCAGTGCAGCCCAGCTCAGTGCAGAGGGACCAGTAAAGCCCAGCTCAGTGCAGAGGGACCAGCAGAGCCCAGCTCAGCTCCAGAGGGACCAGCAGAGCCCAGCTCAGCTCCAGAGGGACCAGTGCAGCCCAGCTCAAATGCAGAGGGACCAGTGCAGCCCAGCTCAGCTGCAGAGGGACCAGTGCAGCCCAGCTCAAATGCAGAGGGACCAGCAGAGCCCAGCTCAGCTGCAGAGGGACCAGTGCAGCCCAGCTCAGCTGCAGAGGGACCAGTGCAGCCCAGCTCAAATGCAGAGGGACCAGTACAGCCCAGCTCAAATGCAGAGGGACCAGCCGAGCCCAGCTCAGCTCCAGAGGGACCAGCAGAGCCCAGCTCAGCTGCAGAGGGACCAGCCGAGCCCAGCTCAAATGCAGAGGGATCTCCAGCCTGACCTGGAGGAGCCACACTGGGATTTGTGCTGGTGCACAAGGTCTGGCACAGTTTTACCCTCTCAGGGCATCTCCTCACCAAACCTCATGGAGCAGAACTCCCAAACTCCTGAACACAAGCAAAGAAACCCCACAGAGCCCAGAGCAGCTGCATTTCAGCCCACGAGCCTCAGCCCTGCTGGTCACGCTCCCTGGGCGGGTCAGCTCTGCTGCAGCAGCTCCAGACAAGCTTGGCTGGCTCCACAGCAGAGCCCAGCTTTGTTTGGCTGCTGCACGACCCAAGCTCTTGCTTTTATTCATGAGAGGAGCAGGAGGGGAAATGAGATGATCTGCTTCTGCTTTTCACTCATTTCTGCTCTTTAAAGACTGCACCCATCACCCTGGCACTTGATCCAAATCAACCTCTCCCCCAGCCTTTCTTCTCCACTTATTATTATTTTTTTTTTTTTAAGGCAGAAGAATCAAAATGTAAATTGAACTGGAAAAGGGGAAAAAAAATAAAAAGCCCCCTCCAGGTGCCCCCTTCTCCTCTGTGGGGACAGGCACAGATTATATCCAGCACCACATGACCAGGGCCTGTATTTATGTGTCAGAGTGTAAAACCCACCCTGCTGAGCTGCCTTTTCTCTGCCTGGGGCTGGGGGCTTCTGCTCCAGCGTCTCCTCAAACAGCCCCACAAAGGGGATTAAGGAGAGCCCCTCAGCCCTGCAGAGTAATCCATCAAATTATCCCTTGTTGGCGTTGCTGTCCTCTTCAGGGGAAAAAAAAAAAAAAAAAAAAAAAAAAAAAAAGTGGAAAAAAAAAAAACCTCCTCCAAAAGCTTTTAAAGGCACTGAAATTACACTTGAGCCTGAAACACTCCACCCAGCTGCTGGAGGCCACAGCACAATGGGCTGGTTGTAAAGGGAACCCCAGCAAGTGAGGAGCAAGGAAAAAGGGATGGACACTTAAAAAGGGCAGTGGGCTCCCCAGGGCTGGAGCCCCACAGCTGCTGCAGACCCCCCATTCCCAGCAAGGCTGGCTGGGCATCCCAGGCACCCCTGAGAGGGGATTTGGGGCTCTGGGGTGGGTTTGCTGTGCCCTCACATCCCCACAGATGTTTGCACTTGTAGGGGAGATCCAAATGGCTCCTGCAGGGAAGGCAGCACTGTCCCCACTGTCCCCACAGCCCTGGGGCTGGACAGCCCCTAAAACCCCCAGCAGGACTGTCCAGGGCTCGGGGCATCTCCAGCAGAGACCCCCAGGCAAAGCCAAGCCAAGCCCCACTCACCAGAACGCCAGGAGCACTCGGAATCTGCTTTTCCTGGATGCACAGGAGCTGCTCCCCAGCTCCCTCCAGCAGGGAGGAGCCCTCCCTCTGCCCCAGCCCTGCCTCAGCAGGCACACGGCATCTCCTGCCTTGGCATTGCTGAAATCCTTCAGGGAAATCCTCAGCCTGACAGGGACCACAAAGTGCTTCCCCCAGAGTGCAACTGGGATAGAAGAGAAGAGCAAAATGTGGCACTCAGAGCACCCAGCTCAGCACTGAGCACACCAACACAAAACCTCTGAGCTGAAACCACCAGTGCTGAGTGAAACAGAACCCCAGTGCTCTGCTGGGGCTGGGAAAATGGGAAGTGAAACTGGAACTTGTTCTCAGGGGACAGCTGAGCCCAGCTCGGGCTCCTCTGGGGCTCTGCCCATCATCTCTGCCTTTACCTGGCCCTTCATGGGGCCAGAGGAGGTTTGGGACTGGCTTTGGGGTGGAAAGGACAGTTCTGGTGTCTGAGCAAAACCAGGGGAAGAGCAAAGGCCAAGGCTGGACATGAGGCTGCAAATCCAACCACGGAGCAGAGCAGGAATAAACTGGAGTGTTAGGAGGGATGAGGAGTGTCCCTGACCCCAAACTGTGCCCACAGACAAATTTCACCCCACACTGAACTCCAACCATCCCTGCTTTTGCCACGAGCCTGGTCCTTGGGGTTAAAAAAAAGGAACAACCCAAACTCTGCAGAGAGCAACAGGCACAGACTTGGAGCTGCAGGTTTGGGGAGCCTGACCTTGAGCTCTTCCTCAGAGGAGCCTCTTGGAGCCCTGGACCCCCAGCACTGATGTGGGCCCTGCTGCAATCCCATGGTTATTTTTACATCTCCTCATGGCAATTTTCTGCTCCTCTATCCCGTTATTTGTGTCCCTGCCAGAGCTGACAGATCCCCCAGCCGCCCCTCTGACCTCCCCTGGCAGGTTGGGGGGTTTCCCCCCCTCTGGTTTCTGTCTGTAAAATGAGGTCATGGCTTTGAAGGAGACAAAAGAGCCTTTGCAGGGTGAGGAATAGCCCTGGGACAGCTGGGAGGGCTGAGCCCCAGCACTCCCTGCCCAGAGCTCAGAACAACCCCTGGTGTCCCTGGCATGGGAATGGGCACAGGGAATGGGGAAAAAAAATAAATAAAGGGAGAGAATGAAGCAAAACTCTCTAAAATATTTAAAACTGGGAGTTGCTCTGAGATCTCCTTGTCCCCCCATCCCTGTTCACCCTCTCAGTCCCCCTGGCCATGGAAGGGAATTTACAACATCCCAAGGGACTTTCTGTCACAGCAGCACCCTCTGCCAGAGGGGAAGGTGTGCAGGGAATAAAGGGAACTTTCTGGGCTGTTTTAAGGGGAAAATCCACAGCTCAGAGCTGTAAAAAAAAAAAAAAAAAAAGCAGTTTCACGTGCCCAGGCTGTGCCTGCAGCACATCCAGCCTGGGGTTAATGAGGGCCCTCAGATCACTGCCAGAGCACAGGGAGACTTTTCCTTATCGTGACAGACCAGCTACCAGGCCTGGGTCTGAAAATGGGAGATTCCACGATTTAATTTCTGCCTGATAATTGCAAAGATAAGGAGCAATCAGATTTTTATTCTCTAAGGCATGTAAGTTTTCACTGGAAGGTCTTGATGGAGAACTTCAGAGGCTTTTTTCTTTTCCCCCTTCTCACTATCAGTTTAATGTTCTAGGGGCTCACAACATGCAAGGATTTAACACTCACCAAAAAAATACAGCAGGGAGGAATATCTGGAAGGGAAATATTCCACTTTTTTTTTTTTTTTTTTTTTTTTTTTTTTTTTAAAAAAGAAGCCAGGGCTCAAAGCTGCCATTTCTCCAGGAGGTGAACAGAGAACAGGAACCTCAATCCTATTTTGAGCCCTGGAAAGAACATCAGCCCTAAATTATTAACTTTTTACTAATTAGGGGTTCAAGTTCAAAGCTGCCTGGATCCCTCTGAGCAGGGATGCTGAGGGGCTTTTTGTGGCGCAGGCACAAAAGGGAGAGAGCTCTGAGAGCTGAAATCACTCAGGTTTTGCTGTTAAAACCCCAGAATGGTGTTTGTGCAGCAGGGACTGAGCAGGGGCAGCATTTTCTCTCCCTCTGGCTGTTATTTGCTGGGGTAAAGTTCAGAGAGGCACAAAGGGAGCAGAGGCAGCTCTGATCTCCCTGCCTGGGCACATGGCCAGGGCACCTGGGGCAGAGCTGGCCCAGGGCTGGTGCCCAGCACATCCCGGGTGCCACCAGCCATGCAGGGGGCCACCTGTGCCCAGGGGGTCACTCTTTGGCCAAAGGGGGTGATCCTGTGCCCAAAAAGGGTCATCCTGTGCCCCAAAGGGGGTCATCCTGTGCCACCAGCCCTGGCCACGGGCAGGGATGCACGGGAGGATCTGGGGCAGCACGAGCAGAGCCTGCTCAGATAAATCCCCCCTGGAACCACCCAGCACATCCTCCAGCCTGACTGGAGGCTGCTCAGGCTGCAGGAATTTCCCCTGAAACAATATCCACGGGCTGGGAAGATTTAATGGCTGGGAAGTGTCCGTCCGTCCTTGCTGCCCTCCCTGCACTCGTCCCCGTCCCTCCTGCGCTCCCGTTTGCTCTGCACGCCCTGAGCCCCTCCAGCCCCGCTCCCTGAGCCGCTCCCAGAGCCCCTCCAGCCCCGCTCCCAGAGCCCCTCCAGCCCCGCTCCCAGAGCCCCTCCAGCCCCGCTCCCAGAGCCCCTCCAGCCCCGCTCCCTGAGCCCCTCCAGCCCCGCTCCCTGAGCCCCTCCAGCCCCGCTCCCAGAGCCCCTCCAGCCCCGCTCCCTGAGCCGCTCCCAGAGCCCCTCCAGCCCCGCTCCCTGAGCCCCTCCAGCCCCGCTCCAGCCCCGCTCCCTGAGCCCCTCCAGCCCCGCTCCCAGCCCCGCTCCAGCCCCGCTCCCTGAGCCCCTCCAGCCCCGCTCCCAGCCCCGCTCCCTGAGCCCCTCCAGCCCCGCTCCCTGAGCCCCTCCAGCCCCGCTCCCTGAGCCCCTCCAGCCCCGCTCCCAGAGCCGCTCCCTGAGCCCCTCCAGCCCCGCTCCCTGAGCCGCTCCAGCCCCGCTCCCAGCCCCGCTCCCTCAGCCGCTCCAGCCCCGCTCCCAGAGCCGCTCCAGCCCCGCTCCCAGCCCCGCTCCCAGAGCCGCTCCAGCCCCGCTCCCTGAGCCGCTCCAGCCCCGCTCCCAGAGCCCCTCCAGCCCCGCTCCCTGAGCCCCTCCAGCCCCGCTCCCTGAGCCCCTCCAGCCCCGCTCCCAGCCCCGCTCCAGCCCCGCTCCCAGCCCCGCTCCCTCAGCCGCTCCAGCCCCGCTCCCTCAGCCCCTCCAGCCCCGCTCCCAGCCCCGCTCCCTGAGACCCTCCAGCCCCGCTCCCAGCCCCGCTCCAGCCCGTCCGTGTGACCAGCGCCCGTCCAGCCCCACTGACTGCTCAGCCGGCCTTGGCCAGGGCACAGCAGCCTTTTGTTCTCCAGCTGCCCCCGGAGCACAGGAATCGTTTGTGACAACATTCCCAAATCCATTGGAATCGTTTGTGACAAACATTCCCAAATCCACTGGAATCGTTGGTGACAAACATTCCCAAATGCACTGGAATCGTTGGTGACATTCCCAAATGCACTGGAATCATTTTCCACAGCATTCCCATTCTACTGGAACTGTTTGTCACCAACGTTCCCAAATGCTCTGGAATTGTCAACAATGTTCCCAAATACACTGGAATAGTTTATCACACCATTCCCAAATGCTCTGGAATTGTTTGTGACAAATATTCCCAAATGCTCTAGAATTGTTTGTCACACCGTTCCCAAAAGCTCTGGAATTGTTTGCCACACAGTTCCCAAATGCTCTGGAATTGTTTGTGACAAATATTCCCAAAAGCTCTGGGATTGTTTGTCGCACCATTCCCAAAAGCTCTGGGATTGTTTGTGACAAATATTCCCAAAAGCTCTGGGATTGTTTGTCGCACCATTCCCAACACAGGGCACACAAAGCCCTCCTGTCACAGCCGGTACCTGGCACCGCAGCCCTGCCACTGTCACCTCCTTGTCCCTTTGTGCTCTCTGCATTTATCAGCCGCCCGCGACCTCCGAGGAAGCGCTGGCCCCGTGACCACAACAACCCTTTATTCTCTCTGCGGCTCTGAAGGGAGAATTTGGGAACTCTGGCAGAATCCAGAGCGAGGTGGTCACAGGGAGAGCACCAAGAGGACAGCTCAGGTCCTGGACGTGACCAAAATCCACTTTGGGTGTCTCCTCTCCAGTGACCCCACAGCCCCAGGAGAGGGGAAAGAACAGGAAAACACCCTGGGGCAGTGGCAGATCCTGCCAACATTCCCAGGCTGATGGAAAAGGCACAAAAGCACCTTCGGGGATAAAATCACTCACAAGGTCCAGTTCAGGTGAAGGGGTTTGGTCACACCCAGTTGAAATCCCACCCAGAGCTCATTCATCCTAAATTAAGAGCAGGGAATTGGGGCACAAACCCGAGCTGAGGTCTGATCCCCACCTCGTGCAGATTCAAGTCAGATCCCAGCAGGATTCATTCCTAATGCTTGGGAAGCAAAGTGAGATCCAGGGATTTTCTGGCATGCCCCATTTCACCCAGTCTCAGGCCATAAATCTGAGGCAGGATTTCGGTGCTGCCCACAGCTCTGTGCACGTTATTCCTCCCTGAGAACACGAATGTCTTCTGAGTGCTGACAACCTGCACGGGTCTGAGTCACTGCACTCATTATATTTCTGCTTTTCCTGCAGACAAACCACCACGGAGAACTTCAGCTCCCAACAAAACAAAGGTGGGAAAAAAAAAAAAAAAAACCCAAAACAGCTCCCTTGATTGAAGGGAAAACTTTCACACCTCACAAACCAGCCCCAGAGCCCAGCATTGTTTTAGGTTGCTATTTTCAAATAAACCTCATCACTTTGCCACAGGCCAGAGTGTTCCAGCCCTGGCAACGATGAGAAATCATCTACAAGTCACCAAAAGCTCTGAAATCCTCACATCAACAACAACCCCGAGGTTTCCCTGGATGAAGGACAGGGCCAGTCCTTGGGATGTGGGCTAAGAGAACTTTTAGCTCATGTGCAGCAACAGAGAAAGGAAAAAACTGTTCAGAGCTGGAAATGAGGCACCTGCTCCTTGCTGTGTGTGTTCCAGCCCTGAGACAAAGGAGCCTTTGGGACCACATTCCTCCTTATTTTGCCAGACAATATTCACGGGGGTCTGTTTCTCCTCTTCTGCAGGCTGGCAAAATGTTAAGCAAATATTTGGGAACGGCGAGAGGAACTGACATTTTAGGGTATGAAAACAAGGAGGAAGGGCACAAACTGGGGACCTCCAAGGAGCACCAGGCAGGCAAACAGGAATGAGATGGTGGCCTCAGAGTCCCACTCAGATCTGTTTTCTGAACAAGCAACCCCACAGCTCGGTGGGTTGGGCACAGCAGCAGCTTCTGCAGCTCCACGACACAGGATCAGCTTCTCCCAGCAGAGAGGAACAAGAGCAGCACGAGGGACAGTTTCACATCCTCAGTCTGAGATAACTGAACCCAGAACTTCAATAATCCTGCATTTTACTGCTTTCCTGTTACTCTCTTTATGGTGAGTGCAAGATTGCACAGATCCACGCTCGACCACCTCACAGGGACAGTTTTAAAACTTCCCTCTGCTTTTTAAAAGCCAGGATTCCCCCCTGAGGGTCTCCATCCCCTTCCCCAGTTCTCACACAGCAGTCTGGGTGTCTGACACTGAGCAACCAGAAACCAAGAAATCAGCACTGAGAGGAGCTGGCAGCTGCTCACGAGCTGCTCATGACTCCCTTGCTCCACACTCAGCTTTGATCATGGGCTGAACAGGCTGAGGGGTCACAAGACTTGCCAGGGTGGCTGTTTGGGCTGGGGTTTGGCTGTTTGGGCTGGGGTTTGGCTACCAGGAGCTGTCCTAAACTGGTTGCCTGCTCCTTGAGCCACAAGGCACCATCACCTGATGGAATTATTTCCAAACAGAGGAAATCCAGCCCATTTTGGGTTTCTGTGTCTCCCTCTCCGTCCCCTCTGCTCCTACCAAGGTTTTACCCCAAGCACCACCTCCCATCCCTCTGCTCCTTTCCCTCCTGGCTCCCTCAGAGCCCCAAATCCACCAAAAACCTCCCCAGATTTCAGCCAAGTTTTGCTTTGGTGCTGCCTCAGCCAAGACAAGGAGACAGCAGCACATAAAAGAGCACCTAAAATCCCACTCCAGGGGACAAACCAGCTCAGAGCTCCTCTGGAAGGCTCAGCCAAAAGCACTGCCAGCCTCTGAAGGGAGCACACCAGAGGAGGGAAACAGACCCTGAGCACGGCACTGAGGTGATTTTTTTATTTCTAATGCACTCCCAATCAGCCAGGAGAGCCCAGCCATCACCCTGAGCTCCCTGCTGAAGCTTTGGCTGAAAAGAGAGGAAACTCAGGGAGAAAAAACCAAAAGCAGCCCTCCTCCCCTCCCCAGCACTGCCACTTGAGTGCTCCAGCGAAATAAACAGTTTGGGGAAAAGGTTACCAAGAGTTTATGCTAAACATCATTTCCTAGGGACTCTGGCAAAGATAAAGTAGACCCTGGGCTGTATTTTTTATTTTTTAACTCAGGGATCAGGGCAGTGATTCCAGCCTCTCCCACCGTGGATACAGCACGGACATGGACAAAAATCCACGGATAAAAATGGATTTTGCTGATGGGGGAGTTGGGAGCACATTGAGGCATCTCCAGCTGCTTTACTCCGGGGATGATGGGCTGTGAAACAGGGATGGAGCTGCTGCCTCCAGGCTGGTTCTGCTCATTCCAACACCTGGGTCCTTTCACTGGGACCTCGTGAAGAGGACACAGCACCCACAGAAGTCACTGAATTTGGGGAATGTCCCCAAAGCAGCCACAGCAAGGAGAATTTCCTCCATAAATCCCAAGATTGGTTTATACCCTGAAATACAGGGATTTATATCCCCTGTAAAGCTCCCATTTAACTTGCTGTTAATTCTGGAGATTCTTATTATCCATATCAAATTTCTAATCCTTTTTTCCCTCCCAAATCCTATAAGCCAAGCACTCTTGGCTTCCACGATGGTCTGTGGCAAAACAATCCAGAGTTTTAGGCACAGCCTGGCAGCCCAGGGTTGGCAATCTGGCTCCAGTGCCACTCCCCACGAGGAGAAGCAGCTCTGGATGATGCCAGAAAGTTCAGGCAGCATCACATATTTGAAAGGAAAAAAAAAAAAAAATAATAAAGAAGGAAAATTGCAGGTGGGGTGAATAATAGAAAATGTTTCAGGGCTGGTACACGTTTTTCAGGAGTGTCTGCATGACTTCAGTGCCCAGGTCATTTGGGTACTTTTGAAGTTGTTACTCATGTTCTATTTCTATAAATTCGGAGATATTCTCATGTTACACACATAAAGGCTGCTCTCCTGAACCACATCTAGAACCAGAACAGGGGAAAAGTGGGATTTTGAGCCTGGCCACTTTCTCTGTGCTGCTCCTGAGTCCAACAGGTCCAGGTGAGCACCAGGAAAGCTGCTCCTGAATTTTGTGTGAAAATCGAGCATCATGCCAGGTCTGGCCATCACCAGCATAAAATTAACAATTTTCTTTTAGTGCTTCTCCCTTCCTCCTAAAGCTGTCATCCGTGGGAAGACAGACGAGGCTGGCTGTTTATGTTTATCATAAACAACGACAGCGTTTTACCACCAAAATCTCGAGTGCTGCCAAAGCCAGGAATCCCTGGAATTACCCCACGGTGGCATTTGGGGACGGCTGTGGAGGCACCACCCAAGCAGAACCTCGCTGGGGTTCCGGCTCCACTGACCTGTCCCTGCAATCCTCAGGATTCCCGCCAGTCCGTCCCGCTTCCCAAACTCTGCCCGCTCCCAAATCTCCAAACCAGCGCGGTCCCCGCCGATGTCGCTGCAGGAATAAGTTTGGGAAGAGCTCCGTGCGCTGTCGGGGAGGACAGGACACCCTCGCACAGCCCCACCTGCGGGGAGGGTTTTTTTTTGTTGTTTTCCCGCAGCAGCTCCAGCTCAGGAGCATCAAACCCCGAGCGCTTTCTCCTCCGGCAGCGCTGGGTGCTGGCTGCGAGTGTGACCCCCAAAGCCGCCGGAACCCGCGGGGAGGCAGCAGGAGCCGCATCCCGGGGCGGCCGCATCCTCCCCGTGGCCCCGGTCCGGTCCAGCCCGGCGCCCGGTGCCCAGTGCCCAGCCGTACCTCTGCCCAGCCGGTGCCCAGTGCCCAGCCCGGTACCCGGTACAGCCGTACCTCCGCCCAGCCGGTTCCCAGCCCGGTACCCGGTACAGCCGTACCTCTGCTGCATCCGGTGCCCAGCCCGGTGCCCGGTGCCCAGCCCGGTACAACTGTACCGCTGCCCAGCCGGTGCCCAGCCCGGTACCCGGTGCCCAGCCCGGTACCCGGTGCCCAGCCCGGTACAGCCGTACCTCCGCCCAGCCGGTGTCCAGCCCGGTGCCCGGTACCCAGCCCGGTACCCGGTACAGCCGTACCTCCGCCCAGCCGGTGCCCAGCCCGGTATCCAGCCCGGTACAGCCGTACCTCCGCCCAGCCGGTGCCCAGCCCGGTACCCGGTACCCAGCCCGGTACAGCCGTACCTCCGCCCAGCCGGTGCCCAGCCCGGTACCCGGTACCCAGCCCGGTACAGCCGTACCTCCGCCCAGCCGGTGCCCAGCCCGGTGCCCGGTACCCAGCCCGGTACCCGGTACAGCCGTACCTCCGCCCAGCCGGTGCCCAGCCCGCGCCTCCGCCGCCGTTTAAAAGCGCAGGTTGGGCCCGGCAGGGAGCATGCGCTGCTGCGGGCGGAGCCCCCCCGGGCCGCCCCCGCCCCGCGGCCGCGGAGCCGCCGGCCGAGCATCCCCGGTACCGATCCTGCGGTACCGATCCCGCGGTACCGATCCTGTGATACCGATCCCGCGGTACCGATCCTGTGGTACCGATCCCCCATTCCCGGTGCCGCGGTACCGATCCTGTGGTACCGATCCCGCATCCCCGGTGCCGCGGTACCGATCCTGTGGTACCGATCCTGTGGTACCGATCCTGTGGTACCGATCCCCCGGTACCGATCCTGTGATACCGATCCTGTGGTACCGATCCCCCATTCCCGGTGCCGCGGTACCGATCCTGTGGTACCGATCCCCCGGTACCGATCCTGTGATACCGATCCTGTGGTACCGATCCCCCATTCCCGGTGCCGCGGTACCGATCCTTGCGGTACCGATCCTGCAGTGCCGATCCCGCGGTTCCGATCCCCGCAATCCCGATCCCGCACCCTGCGCTGGGAGAACAGCCCCGATCCCACAGCCCCAGCAGGGAGAACGGCCCTGACCCCGCAATCCTCACTGGGAGAACACCCCCGATCCCTCATCCCCGATCCCTCATCCCCGATCCCTCATCCCCGATCCCACAGCCCCATCCCCGCCGCCCCGATCCCCGCAATCCTCGCTGGGAGAACAGCCCCGATCCTTCATCCCCATCCCGCAGCCCCCTAACGGAGAACAGCCCCGATCCTTCATCCCCATCCCGCAGCCCCCGAGCGGAGAACAGCCCCGGTCCCGCAGCCCCCGCAGGGATCGCAGCCCCATCCCTGTAGTCCCGATCCCGCAATCTCAGTCCCCCAATCTCAGCCCCTCAGCCCCATCCCCGCAGTCCCAAACCCCTCCGGTTCACAGCCCCGTTTTCCTTTCCCCTCAGGCTTTTTTGGGAGCCCAGCCCCGTTCCCCGCATCCTCTGCCCCAATTCCCGCAGCCCCCACCAGCCCCATCAGCCCGCCCGTCCTACAGCACCATCCACCCCGAACACCGGCCTTTCTTTTAAAAATCCCTTTTCCCTCCTCCCTTTCTCTTTCCCCCCTTCCCGCTGGAGCGTTTCCCGCAGCAGGAGCAGTTTCTGGGTTTGTTTGGGTTTCCTGAGCTGGTGGCTCCCTGTAATGGCCTGGATTGGATGCAAATAGGGCCCCTGCTATGGGAAGTTTGTGACCTGGCCCTGGACATTATTCATGGTGGATGAGTGCTTAAACCCACATGGCGTGCGAGGCAGAGGGACACAAAATATATACAATTACAGAGAGAGAGATCCGGACATTGTATCAGCACCTAACCCCAAAATCAGGAGCTGAACTGAGCCCTGAATTGAGGAAAAATCAACGTTCTATTCATCCCCACAGCCTCCCCTAAACATCTGCAGCAACAAGTATCTCGTTCTGTGTGTGTGTGTGAATGAAACGAGAGGAAAATTGAGACAAGAATGCAGTTGAGAAAACCAGCTGTTCCTAAATGAATGTTTGTGAATGCTCGGGCGAGTTCTTCAGCTGAAGACTTCAAAAAGTCATCAAAAGCCTTGTGCTACTCTGTGCTATTTAAAGCCTTGGCCCTTTATTTTGTGATGAATTCGCTCAGCTCTGCGAGCCGCAGAAGCATTACAAAGATTAGTTATTTTTAATCTTCGCAGGGTCCCTCCTTTGGAGCAACTTTGTAACTCTCAAGGTCAAAAAAATCCCATTTCCACGTCCCATTTCAGCTTGGGTCAGCGGGACGGTGTTTTTTTCACTGGAAACAGCTGCTGCCTCCCGAAGTTTGCTGGGAGGACTCGCCCTGCACAGAAGGAGGCAGAGGAGCACCTGCATTTGTTGTCACTTGAGCTGATGAGAACTCCCTCGCTGGGGTGGCTGACGAGGAGAAACGACACTGCTGTTTCCTGGGGGGAAAAAAGGCATTTTTGGCAGTCCAGATGCAGATAGGAACTCGGTAAGAAAAAACCCCAAACCCAACAAAAAAAAAAAAAAAAAAAAAAACCAAAAAACGCTGGAGAGCTGGGCTATGACTTCAGCTGGGAAAGGGCCAGAATCCAAATTTGGGTGGGGAGAGCTGCCCCTGTTTTTCAGTCAGAAAAGTTCACAAGCAATTAAATAGCTGTTAGTACTGGTTTATTCCTATTTTTTTTTTTTTCCCTCCCTCTTTAGCACTGGAGCAAATGAGTGTCCCAAGGTGGATTCCCAGATGTGCCCACACAGAGCTGGGCACTGCAGGGCTCAGTGGTCAGAGGAGGAGCAGAATGAATTTCAATTTCCAGTCTTCTATTCCGGGCTCTGAGTCACTGGGTGATGCTGGTTGAGACAGTCTGGAAGCAGAAATTACAGCCTGTGCTGGTGCTGGACACTCCTGGGTGTCCCTGAGAGGTGGCACAGGCCAGGGAGGGAGTGACAGCTCCAGGGGCAGCTGCACCCACAGCAGGACGTGGGAGGGAGGCCACAGAAAACCTAATTTCTCTCAAAAACAATGAAATAACTGAACATTTCTTAGTTCATACCAGTACAGAAGACTGAAATCTCTTAAAGAGGGTTTTATTTAGGTGGGAAAATCCCTCCAGGGTCAGCAAATCCAACCTGTGCCCAATCCCCAGCCCAGAGAGCTCAGTGCCACATCCAGGAACTGCTTGGACACCCAGGGATGGGCACCCCAACCTCCCTGGGCACTTCCACCCTTTCCAGGAGGAAATTCCTGCTGGTGTCCAACCTCTGAGGCTCTTTGCCCTTGTCCTGTCCCTTTTTCCTGGCAGCTGAGCCCCCCCAGCCCTGATTTCATGTCCCTGTGATGCAGCAGTGACAGCACTGACCCACCCTGGGGACAGCTTGCTGATAAAGGAATCTTTATGAAAAATCCCTTGGAATTCCAGCCAAGCACTGCATCCCTCCATGGAAAGCAGCCCTGGGTTGGAGCTGCAGCTCTGTTCTCCCTCCCAGAGAGGAATTTTCACCCTCAGACCTTTGTCTCTGTTTCTGCTGTGCAGGACTGGCTCCATGAGGAACTGAGTGCAGGGAGCCTAAACTTGGGAGCCTGGCCTTATTTACACTGATTATTTTCCTAGATCCAGTCCTGGGCTTAAAAATGGATCATTTTTCTGAAGCAGGGCCAGAGTAAGGCAGGGTTGAGCTATCATGGGAATCTGCATAGAAGAATTCTTTATCAAGAGGAAATGCAGAGTCAACGGCTGCCCCAGCTGCTGCTGCCTGATTAGATCCAGCAGAGATCAGCCCTGCTCTTATTTAATCTGGTGGATCCAGCCAAGCTGGGCTCAAGGCATGGACCAGAATATTGGCAGCATCTCATGTGGCAAAGAAAACGAGGATCCAGGGAACAGAGGAGCCTCAGCTCAGCCTGGATGAGCTGGGACAGCTCAGGTGCTGCTGCTGCTCCCCCCGGGGACAATCCCCCCCACACTCAGATTTCCCGGCGGCTCTGGAAGCCCCAGCTCGGCCCGAGGTGTCTTTAAATCCATTTTGTGCCTCCTGACAGAAAATGCAAGCCCTGAGCTTGGCTGCTGACTCACAGCCCAAACCTTTCTGGAGGCAGAGAGCACAAACCTGACCTCACCAGCCCACCCAGGGAGGCTGCAGCCAGAGTTCACCAAACTTCCAGAGCCCAAAAATCTAAAGAAATTCAAAACAAAGCAAATTTGGGGGTGTCCAGTGCTGCTGCCTGGAATTCACACTGGGGCTTTTAGAAGGATCTCCCCTGATGAGCTGATGGTTAAAACACTTTTCTGCTGCTCAGGAGTGATGCTGGGGTTTGTTTAATTGTGCCTAAAGCACCTTTGAGAAGAGGAGAAGCCACTGCAGGAGCTCCAGCACTCCAGGCTGGGCTTTGCTCTCTCTCTAAACAGGAAATGTGTTTTTGTCTCAGCACTGCAGAAACCACCAGGCTCCACATTTCAGAGCCTGGGGTGCCCCAAACGAGCAGCTCAGCCCCCTGGGGAGGGCTGGGGGTGCCCAGAGCAGGGGGGGGACCCCTGCAGGGACCCCCCAGCACATCCCAGCACACTCAGGGCATGGAGGGAGCCCCAGGAGCTGCTCTGTGCAGGAAAACTCCACAGGCAGAGCAAGAGCTGCATTTTGGGAAGGGGATGGAACTGGGGGAGTTTTCAACCCAACTCTCATCCCAGCCCACCTGGGGCTCCAGCACTCCCCGCTCCTGGAGGCTCCCAGGGTGTTTTTGCTGCTTCCCAAGAGCAAAGCATCCCACAGCTCCCCCTGCCCCATCCCCACTTGGTGAATTTTTTCCTGGATGAGGCTGCAGGGAGGGCACTGGATCAGCACCAAGCTCATTCTACCTTGCACAATTTTTAACTGCCCCAGTTTTCCCCAAAGTTTCACAATATTTGAGTTCCAAGCATTTGGCTTCAACGAGGGTTTTCTTTTTTTAAAAAAAAAATTATTTTTGTCTTTAAAAATATCAATGTTTTGGCTGTGGAGGAAAGCTTTGGAACCATGACTGGCCATAAACCCAGGGAGCAATTTATTTATTTATTATCAACTAAGAGCCTCAAGACTTCAACAGCCTCAAGATTGTGAGATTTTGCAAAGCTTGCCTGGAGCAGGGTCTGGTTCTGAGAGCTTTTCTCGTTTGCTGGGGTCACTCCCTGCACTCCAAGGCCTTTGCAGCCAAGCAAACAAAGCTGCAAAACCCTCATTGATCCTGGCCTGGCTCCTGTTTGCTGCCCAGCACCTGCAGAGAGGAGGAAACTCCAGTGCTGGAACCAGGCTGGAATCTGGGCATTTCTGCTCTATTTACAGAGAGCAGCACAAACATTTCAGTGTGCCCCTGCTGCTCCCTGGGCTGCATTCCTAACCCCTGCCTGCCCCTGAGGGACCCAGGGCTCTGAGGTGTCCCCAAAACTGTGACTGACCCAGAATTGTGGGAAGTGTCCCCAAAACTGTGACTATCAAAGGGTTTGGGGAGGTGACCCCAAAGCTCTGACTGTCCCTTGTCCCAGCACAGCCTCACAAGGGGGACCCAGAGTTCTGGGAGGTGTCCCCAAAGCTGTGACTGACCCAGAATTGTGGGAGGTGTCCCCAAAGCTCTGAGAGGTGTCCCCAAATCTGTGATTGACCCAGAGCTCTGAGGGGCATCCCCAAAGCTGTGGCTGTCCCTTGTCCCTGCTCTGCTCCTGCTGAGGGGGACCCAAAGCTCTGGGAGGTGTCCCCAAAGCTGTGACTGATCCAGAATTGTGGGAGGTGTCCCCAAAGCTCTGAGAGGTGTCCCCAAAGCTGTGGCTGACCCAGGGTTTGGAGAGGTGTCCCCAAATCCCCTGAGCCCCACAGGGAGGTCCAGCCATGGCTGTACAGCACCAAAGCAGCAGAAAGCAAAGCCTGAGTTTCCTGGGGCTCAGGGGAATCCCAGCTCTGGGCTGGGCCCCCCTGGATCCCTGAGGTGCCACCCTCAGTCCCCACAGCCAGCCTGGGGACAGGGACAGCTGGGGACTGAGCCCAGAGCCTGCAGCCACCTCTGCCCACCCTGCCCTTCACACCAGACAGGAAACTCTTCCCTCTGGGTCCCCCCAGAGCACCAAACCCGGCTCACCCCCTGCTCCCTCCCACTCCTCCCCGGGGTAAATCTGATCTCACTGAGCCCAGACTCCTCTGCCCCGGGGCAGCTCCAGCGTGGGGAACAATTCCCAGCCCCAGGCTGCAGATTTGAGGCTGTTCCAGGTGAAAAGGGCAGTTCTGGTTCCTCTGTGCCCACCCCCTCGGGGGTCCCTGTGCCCAGCAGGAGGATTTTAAAGGATTTGGGTGCCAGTCCCCTCTCAGCCCCCTGGCTGAGCACCTGCCACTGCTGCAGCCCAGGAGCCATTGAGTGATGTCCCAGCACAGCATCAGCCCCAGATTTGGGGATTTGGGCACCCCCAAACCGGGGGCAGGACCTGGGGACCTTCCCTGGACAGTCCCTGAGCAGCCCCAGCCCCCTGGGGCAGGCAGAGCCTGTGCTTGTGATTTACCCAAATCCTGCTCTCTGCAAGGGGACAGGAAAAGCTGCTGGAGCAAAGCAGGGCCCAAAGAAAGGGAAAACAGAGCCAGAATTGGTAAAGCCACACTGGAGTGTGCCCAGACTGCTCCTGACAGTGCCCTTGGCCTTTCTGCCACACTCATCCTTTTTCCTTTCCTTTCCTTTCCTTTCCTTTCCTTTCCTTTCCTTTCCTTTCCTTTCCTTTCCTTTCCTTTCCTTTCCTTTCCTTTCCTTTCCTTTCCTTTCCTTTCCTTTCCTTTCCTTTCCTTTCCTTTCCTTTCCTTTCCTTTCCTTTCCTTCTCCCTTTTTTTCCTTCTCCCTTTTTTTTTTTTTTCCTTCTCCCTTTCCCTCCCCACAACCTCTCCAGTTGCTATCTTCCTCCTCACTTTCCCAGCCAGTTCTGGGCAGAATTTGGGGCCAATTCTTTGAGCAAACAGCCCCAATCCCCACTCCTGGGTGCAGCAGGAAACCAGCAAAGAACAATAAAATATTTACAGAAACCACCCCAGTCCTATCTGCTGGAAAAGGCATTTCTGGTCAAACCAGTCGATCAGGAACAATTCCCTGTGAAACTGCAGAGGATTCAAATGGTTCCTTTTCGTGGCTCTTTCATTCTGGGGCTGCCAGGGGATATTTGCTGCAGGTAAACAGCACAGCCCTGTTTGTGGGGCACAGTGCAAATATTGCCCAGTGGGTTTGTCCTGTTCTCTGCAGGGGTTGCAGAGCAGGGACACCCCAGCCCTGCTCCTCCCCAGAGCTTTGGAAGCAGCTCTGGATAAATCCAGCTTTTTTTATGGAGGATCAATCCTGAGGTGCTGGAGGAGGATGAGGCCTTCCACCTGTCTGCCCTGAGAGGGATCCTTCAATTAATTTCATTAATTAAAATGAAAAGAATAATGAGAGTTTCCCATTAAATCTCACAGTGACAGAACAGAGCAAAAATGATGTTATGATTTTATCCCATTTGCTCATCATCACCCCAGGTTTCTCTGTCTTCCCTCCTCCCCTTTTTTCATCTCCCTGAAAGTTATTTTCCTTCCTGCCACATTCCTTTGGAATTTTCATTGCTATTCCAGCACCAGGAGTGGGGCAGGAGAACCTGGTCCTCTGCTCCTACCATGCCCAAAATCAAAATTCCCCCAGCAGGGATGCACTGGTGACTCTGTGATTCATTTGATTAATTCTCCTCATCAGATCTCAAATCCCAGGGGTGATTTTAACCCCCCACATGAGGAGCCTTTTCCTGATGAACTCTCCCTGACAATTCCATGTCACCCCAGCCCAGGGGTCACTGGCACACCACAAATCCCTGGATTAAGGAGGGAAGAAAGGAGGAATTGCCCTTGGGGTCAGGACACCCCAACATTTCCAGGACAGCAGCACTGGGATGTCACTGGGATGTGACAATTTAAGCAAACCCACTAAAACATCATTGACTCAAAAGAAAACCCAAAAATTTGGTGATAATTCATTCAGAGCCCTGTGATGAGCATTGGCACAAGATCAGCCCCAAGCCTCACCCCCTCCTTTACTGCCACTTCTGAAAGGATTTTGCTCCAATTTGGGTTTTTTTTGGGGGAATTTTTCACTCTCAGGAGCTCCACCAGGGCAGCTGCAGAGAGCAGAGGGAATTCTGCACAGATTTGTTCCTGCAGCTCCCAATCCCCAGCTGGTGAACCCCAAAATCCCTAAAATCCTGAAGGGATCTCCACTCAGTGTCAGCCTCACCAGGATGAGGCTCCTGGAGGGTTTTTTTTCCCTGTTTTCCTGAATTTTGTCTCACATTTCTCAACTTTTCTCCCACAGAGAGAGCAGCTCCCCCCTCATCCAGCTGTGGAAGGGCTGGGACATCAAATCTGCTCCTCAGTCAGTGGAGAAGATTCCCAAGGACACAAGGAATTCCCTTCAAACAGCCTTTCCCAATATTTCTGCTCAGATACATCCCCAATATAAATATATATATATATATTCCAAAGAGGAATGTGCTGTAATAAGAGCAGGCTGAGCCTGAATTTATTATCAAACCTCTCCACAAACTTTATCCACACTTTTCCCAAGTTTTTAACCTGCTCTGGAAGCAGCACCAGCCTGGAGATGCCATTTCCCAGCCCTTTCCTGGTTGTTTTTCCCAGAAAAATCTGAATATTAAAGGCAGTTTTGAGAAATACTGCAGGATCAGGGAAGAAAAGGGAGGTGGCAGCTTTAATTTTAGTTTAGTTTTTAAAGTTTGTTTTGCCAACAGCTGCTCCACCATGCCTGGGTTGAAATCCTGGCTCTGTTTTGGTGGCAGTGGTGCCTCCCAGCACTGAAAACCTTGGGAATTTTTGTTTCTTTTAATTAGTGCAGATCACAGGCCTGGCCTCTTCCTGGTTGGGTTTGACCTGGAGGAGCAGAGGGAGGAATTCCCAAATTCCCACGCTGCTCTTCCCAGCCCTGGGAGGGAATTCTCCCCCAGCAGGGCCCAGGGCAGGAGCATTTCCCTGCCCAGACTCTCCCAGTGCAGCACTGGGATGGATTTTCCAGGGAATCCGTGGCTGCCCCATCCCTGGGAGTCCTTCACACCCCAAACCATTCCATGATTCCATAAAAAATCCCAGTTTCAGGATTCCTCACTCATTCCCAGCTTGCAAATTCCCAGAGGATTCATGGCTGCTGCTGGCACTCCCCAAAATTGGATGAGGTTTGGGACAAACTGGGATTATGGAAGGTCCAGGGATGGGAATGGGATCATCCTTTAGGTCTTCCCAACTCAAATCATTCCATGATTCCCATAAAAAAATCCCAGTTTCAGGATTCCTGACTCATTCCCAGCCTGAAAATTCCCAGAGGATTTGTGGCTGCTCCTGGCACTCCCCAAGGCTGGATGGGGTTTGGGATAAACTGGGATCATCCAGGAGTGGGAATGGGATCATCCTTGAGATTCCCCACCCCAAACCATCCCATGATTCCATAAAAAATCCCAGTTTCAGGATTCCTGACTCATTCCCAGGGAATCTCTGGCTGTTCCATCCCTGGAAGTGCCCAAGGCCAGGCTGGAGCCTGGAGATGTCCCTGCCCATGGATGAGCTTTAAGGTCCCTCCAGCCCAAAAAATTCTGGGATTTTGGGGAAATCTCCCAGGACATTTCATGGATTCTGCCCTCCCCAGCACAGAGACCTGGCCAGGGCCAGGCAGAGGAGAAATAATATAAATAAATCAATACATAAAATAGATATAAATTAATATAATATAAAACATAACAAAGAATATATATGGATTATATAATACAATATTTAATGTGTATATCATATATATATTATATATATATGTATACATATATATATATATACATATATATATACATATAAAATATTATTAATGTAATGTAATGCAATATAATATTATATTTCTGGAAATAAACAAATTTCCAGCAGGCTCCCCTGAGATGTGAGCCAAGATAACAACATTTAATAATCTGCCTTTGCCAGGCTGATCCAGGCCCATTAAGAACATTCCTGCTCTCATTTAACTCACTTGGGAAAATGCAATTTAAGGGTAAGAAGTTGTTAAACTCCCCAACTTGTTTTTTTTTTTTTTTACACTTAAAAGTCTTTTGTGGGGAAAAGGAGATTCAAGGTGAGAACTTGCACCCAAGATTTTTTTTTTCCTTCTGGCACCTTGCTGGCCAAAAGAAGGAAATGGGGAAAATGTTTCAAAGTGACTTAAGAGGTTTTGTTTAAAACCAGTTTAATAAAAGCAGTTTAATGGGAATGAAAGAAGTGAGTCACTTCCAAACGGGAGACCTGCTCTGCCTGGAGAAATGTGTTACTTATTAATTTCAAATTAATGGGCTGAACTGTTTCTGGGAACAGAAGCTGCTTCAAATTCAGAGTTATAATCAGCAGTGAAGTGAAATTAAAATAAATAAATTAATTAAATAGGACCAGTTTAGGGAAAAAGAGATGACAGCTCTGTGTGGTAAATTGGATTATAGACAAATTATTCCTTCACTCATTTCTCAGGAAGTGAAGCAGAAACTCCACAATAATATCACCTTCATAAAACACTGAAAAAAAAAAAAAAAATTTAGCTGAAAACAAAACCTGAATTCCAAGCAGAGACTTTAAAAAAAAAAATTCAGTAGGGGCTTGATCTCACAAGAGGAGAAAAACAGAAATTCTCAGGCTGAAACCACTGCAGTTAATCAGAAATAATCTGGAAAGGGTCAGAACAGCAAAAACCACAGAGCTGTGCTGATAATGAACCCCAAAATCTGCCAAGAGCTGAGAGGGGGCACAGGAAATGTGCTGATGCTGCAGCTGTTATCTGCCCCCAACAGCAACCTGAAAGAAGAGAGAATTCAAATAAAAACAAGAGAAAATTGAAATAAAAACGAGAAAAAAATACAAATAAAATCGAGAGAAAATTCAAATAAAATCGAGAGAAAATTCAAATAAAATCGAGAGAAAATTCAAATAAAAACGAGAGAAAATTCAAATAAAATCGAGAGAAAATTCAAATAAAATCGAGAGAAAATTCAAATAAAATCGAGAGAAAATTCAAATAAAATCGAGAGAAAATTCAAATAAAAACGAGAGAAAATTCAAATAAAAACGGGAGAAAATTGAAATAAAAACGGGAGAAAATTGAAATAAAATCGAGAGAAAATTGAAATAAAAACGAGAGAAAATTGAAATAAAATCGAGAGAAAATTGAAATAAAATCGAGAGAAAATTGAAATAAAATCGAGAGAAAATTGAAATAAAATCGAGAGAAAATTGAAATAAAATCGAGAGAAAATTCAAATAAAATCGAGAGAAAATTCAAATAAAATCGAGAGAAAATTCAAATAAAATCGAGAGAAAATTCAAATAAAAACGAGAGAAAATTGAAATAAAAACGACAGAAAATTCAAATAAAATCGAGAGAAAATTCAAATAAAAACGGGAGAAAATTCAAATAAAAACGAGAGAAAATTCAAATAAAAACGAGAGAAAATTCAAATAAAAACGAGAGAAAATTCAAATAAAATCCCAGCTCCTCATCAAATTCATGAGTTCCCAGTGAATGTGAAGGCAGCTCTTGGAAATAAAGCAAAATTTAGAGTTTTGGGGGGTAAATGAAATATTTTTGAGGAGGAGATGGTTTGTGCAGAGTTGTTTCCTCCATCCACACAGGAGGGAGAGCTGTAAAAAATATTTTGGGGCCAAGGGCTAATTGAGCTAAAAACTGAGTTAAACTGAGCTAAAAATTGAGCTAAATCTGAGCTAAAAATTGAGTTAAATTGAGATAAAAATTGAGTTAAATCTGAGCTAAAAATTGAAAATCTGAGCTAAAAATTGAGCTAAAAATTGAGTTAAATTAGAGCAAAAAACTTCAATTCAGTATCAACTTCCTGAGGAGCTCTCCCTGCTCTGCATCCATGGGGGAGTGAATTCCACAGCAGCACTTGAACTTGACCTCCCTGGATGGGAAGAGTTGAAAAAAAACCCAAACACACAAAAAAATCATTTCCTGGGCTGCACAAAACCCTGGAGCTGGAGCTGAGAGGGAGCCCTGGGTGTGGCTGTGACCCCTCAAAGCAGCTCCAGAGAGGGAAGCAAATAAATCCTTCATCCCAAAACAGAGAATCAAACAAATCCCAAAAATCCCACAGCAGGGAACTAAACAAATCCCAAAAATCCCAGAACAGGGAACTAAACAAATCCCAAAAATCCCAGAACAGGGAACTAAACAAATCCCAAAAATCCCAGAACAGGGAACTAAATAAATCCCAAAAATCCCACATGCCAGAAAGAGAACTAAAGAAATCCCACATCTCAGAACAGGGAACCAAACAAATTCCTTTATCCCAGAGGAGGGAACCAAAAAAATCCCACATCCAGAGCAAGGAACTAAATAAATCCCAAAAATCCCAGAACAGGGAACCAAAAAAATCCATATCCAGAGCAAGGAACTAAAAAATCCCAAAAATCCCACATGCCAGAGAGAGAACTAAACAAATCCTTTATCCCAGAGCAGGGAACCAAACAAATCCCAAAATTCCCAGAGCAGGGAACCAAAAAAATCCCAAAAATCCCAGAGCAGGGAACCAAAAAAATTCCATATCCAGAGCAAGGAACCAAACAAATCCCAAAAATCCCAGAGCAGGGAACAAAAAAAATCCCAAAAATCCCAGAACAAGGAACCAAAAAAATCCCAAAAATCCCAGAGCAGGGAACCAAAACAATTCCATATCCAGAGCAAGGAACTAAACAAATCCCACATCCCAGAAAAGGGAACCAAACAAATTCCACATCAGGGAACCAAACAAATCCCAAAAATCCCAGAGAGGGAACCAAACAAATCCCAAAAATCCCAGAGAGGGAACCACACATCCCTCCCCCCAGAGCTCCAGGGCTCTCCCAGCAGGAGCCCAGAGCACACGGAGGTTCTGCACCCTCAGCAATTCCAGTTCTGTTTATTTTATCCCACTGGGGGGACACACCCCCCAAATTCCAGTGCAGGAAGTAAAAACCCCAAACCTGTTCACTCTGCTGCAGATCTAAAAGCAGCTTTTAGAGCACAGGGAATATCCTGGGATGGGATTCTCAGTTTTTCCAGGTTTCCTTCAATGTGCAAGGTAGGCAAGGACAGAAGCAGATTCAGGGAGGACCCTGAGCTGGGAGGGATCCACAGGATGCCCCAAAATCCCACCCTGGGCATCCCTGGGAGCTCTGGGGCTGTGCCCATTCCCTGGGAGCCTTTTCCAGTGCCCAGCCCCCTCTGGGAGGAGAACCTTTCCCAAAAATCCAGCCTGGCCCAGCCCCAGCCCTTCCCCAGGGCTGTCCTTGCTCAGGGAACAGCTCCTGAAATCAACCCCATTGACCCTTCCAAGGACACTCTCATGGCCCAAACAAATCCTTTGGACTGGATTTTCATCCCCAAAACACAAACAGGATATTCCTGAGGCAGAATTGGAATTAGGGATTAGAACCTGCCAAGGGAATCTGATTCCCCCAGTCTGGCAGGGCTTGCTGCAGCTCCTGAAGCTCATCCCAAACAAAGTTTGTGGGATTCATTCCCTGGGAATGCTAAAGGGAATTTCATCAGGGAGGTTTGAACTGCTGCAGATGGAGCAGCAGGGAGAGCAGCCTGGAGGAGAAGGAGGATGGAAATTCCTGAGGGGAACTCCAGATGAGGGATCTGGAAGTGCAGATTCCCCAGCACAGGTGGGGATTTCACCCCTGGGGAGCTCAGAGGGAAAAGGAGGAATTCCAGAAGCTGCAGGATGGAACCTCTCTGATCCCATAACTGCAGAGCTCCCAAAAGCTGGGGCAGCAGCACCCAACCCAAACACTCCCATGACCCAGAACCTCCTTTCACCTCCTGTGGGATCAGGAAAAGGGAATGGGAGGAGCAGGACCCGCAGCCAGGTGCCAGGATCTGGGATTCCACACTGGGAATGTCATTTCCCAAACGACCCCAAACAAATCCAGCAGCTGCTCCTGCAGCACCAAATATCCCAAAATTTTGGCCCCATTCTTGTTGTGTCCTGTTGAGCTGGGACAAGGACAACACCCCCCAAAAATCACTCATTCCAGAGGTCACAGGTGTGTTTGTCCATCCCAAAGCTTTTGGAAAACATCCCCTCCTCACCCCAGAGGCAGCTCCAGCCTCACCCAGAACAAACCTTCAGGTGTCCATCCCCAGGAGCCACAACTCCAATTTCCAGCACGAACACCAAGGAACCCCGATCCGCCCTCGGCGCCGTTTTTTGGGAATTCCAGGGATTTGCAGCGCCCCCTGGCGGCACAGCCGCGCTCCGAACCGGCCCGGAGAGCGCCGGGACAATCCCTGTGACTGCCACAACAGCCAAGGGTGATTTATTAACACCAAATTCAAATGAACTTTTCCATAGAATCCAGCCCTGGATCTGCAGGAACGGCTGGGACAGACCAGAGAAGCCCCTGGAGGGGAAGTGACATCCCAAGGGATTTGTTCCTCCTCTCATCTCTCCCTCCAATTGCATTAAAAATATCAATTTACAACTCCAGGAAAGCACAATTTTCTGAATTATTTAATTCTCCCCGTTCAGTTATCAAGTATTCACCTGGTCCAAATCTGGCTTTCCCTGCTCAGGGAATTCCAAGGAATTCACCCCAAAAAACTCTCAGGGAATTCGAAAGAAGTCACCCCAAAACTCTCAGGGAATTCCAAGGAATTCACCCCAAAACTCTCAGAAAATTCCAAAGAATTCACCCCAAAACTCTCAGAAAATTCCAAAGAATTCACCCCAAAATAACTCTTAGAGAATTCCAAGGAATTCACCCCAAAAAACTCTCAGAGAATTCCAAGGAATTCAATCCAAAAATCTCAAAGAGAATTCCAAGGAATTCACCCCAAAACTCTCAAAGAGAATTCCAAGGAATTCACCCCAAAACTCTCAAAGAGAATTCCAAAGAATTCACCCCAAAAAACTCTCAGAGAATTCCAAAGAATTCACCCCAAAAAACTCTCAGAGAATTCCAAAGAATTCACCCCAAAAAACTCTCAGAGAATTCCAAAGAATTCACCCCAAAACTCTCAGAATTCCAAGGAATTCACCCCAAAATTCTCAGGGAATTCCAAAGAATTCACCCCAAAAAACTCTCAGAATTCCAAGGAATTCACCCCAAAACTCTCAGGGAATTCCAGGGAATTCACCCCAAAACTCTCAAAGAGAATTCCAAGGAATTTACCCCAAAAAACTCTCAGAGGATTCCAAAAAATTCACCCCAAAAACTCTCAAAGACAATTCCAAAGAATTCGTGCCAAAAAACTCTCAGGGAATTCCAAGGAATTCACTCCAAAAAACTCAGAATTCCAAGGATTTCACCCCAAAACTCTCAGAGAATTCAAATGATTTCACAAAAAAACTCTCAGAGAATTCCATGGAATTCACCCCAAAACTCTCAAAGAGAATTCCAAAGAATTCACCCCAAAACTCTCAAAGACAAATCCAAAGAATTCATGCCAAAAAACTCTCAGAATTCCAAGGATTTCACCCCAAAACTCTCAGGGAATTCCAGGGAATTCACCCCAAAACTCTCAAAGACAATTCCAAAGAATTCGTGCCAAAAAACTCTCAGGGAATTCCACAGAATCCACCCCAAAAAAACTCTTAGAGAATTCCAAGGAATTTACCCCAAAAAACTCTCAGAGAATTCCAAAGAATTCACCCCAAAAAAACTCTCAGAAAGAATTCCAAGGAATTCAACCCAAAAATCTCAGAAAATTCCAAGGAATTCAACCCAAAACTCTCAAAGAGAATTCCAAGGAATTCACCCCAAAACTCCCAAAGAGAATTCCAAAGAATTCACCCCAAAAAAACTCTCAGAGAATTCCAAATAATTCACCCAAAAACCCTCTGAGAATTCCAAAGAATTCACCTCAAAACTCTCAGGAAATTCCGAAGAATTCACCCAAAACTCTCAGAGAGTTCCAAGGAATTCACCCCAAAAAAAACTCTCAGAGAATTCCAAATAATTCACCCAAAAACCCTCTGAAAATTCCAAAGAATTCACCCCAAAACTCTCAAAGAGAATTCCAAAGAATACACCCCAAAACTCTCAGAAAATTCCAAGGAATTCACCCCAAAAAACTCTCAGAGAATTCCAAAGAATTCACCCCAAAAAACTCTCAGAGAATTCCAAGGAATTCACCCCAAAAAAACTCTCAGAGAATTCCAAAAAATTCACCCAAAAACCCTCTGAGAATTCCAAAGAATTCACCTCAAAACTCTCAGGGATTTCCAAGGATTTCACCCCAAAAAACTCTCAGAGAATTCCAAGGGATTCACCCCAAATCTCTCAGGGATTTCACCCCAAACTCTCCCAGGTCCTGGAAGATGAACAAGTTTTCCCTCTCAGGGATTGATCCCCTCAGAGCAGCAGAGAAACCACACGAGTCCCGTTCATGGGTTATAAAAGCCCTTTTATAAAGCCATTTTTAAACAAAACCAAAAAGTTTACAAAAGAAAATAAAAGATACAGAAGAATGAGTTGCTTAATATATTCCAAAAAGGAGAAAAATAAAAGAGGGGACACAATTCCAACATGCTGAACAATAAAGGGTTCATTTTTTTTTCTTTTTTTTTCCTCGTGGTTCATTTTTTTTAATACAAAATACAAGCAGAAGGATACACATACTTCAAACAGAGCTCAGGAGCAGGTATGCAGTCCTGGGAACCCTTTTTCAATCAAAGCAAAGCAGGGGTTTTTTGTTATTTTTTTTGTGTTTTTCTTTCTTTGCAGGTACATACAGAGACTGGGAATATGTCAAATTAATTAGCACAAAAGACCATCACACAATTCTACCAATGAATGTTTTGCATCTAGAAATTCACGAACATGGTCAACAGTCATGTTCACTTCAACCCCTTCAAAATTAAAAATAAAAGGTGGTTTTGTTTTTGTTTTTAATTTTAAATAAAGCATTAATGTTACATTCAGACTTAACTCCTAGTACCATGCTAGACCTCATTGTTGTCCAGAGTTCCCAACCCCACAGTGATGACTGTTTGCAGCTGCCCCTTTTTTCTGCTTTTGAAATTAAAAAATAAAATTAAAAAAAAAATCAAAAGGACAAAGAGGGGAACTGCAAAGAGCCTGATTTTTATTCTTTTTTTTTTTTTCCAAAAGCTCACCAAGGGATTGCAGATACTCAAGACAAAATATTCATTGCATACCAGAAAATGCTGCCAGTCTCCTCCTCCACCTCCACACTGCTCACTCAGGGTTTGCTGTGACACCATGGCAAACAACAACAAAAAAAATTACGTAGCTCTTATTTACAATTAATTTTTTTTTTTTTTGTAACAATTGCTTCTGCAGGAAGGGGAGAGGGAGGGGAAAAAAATAAAAAAAAAAAAAAAGAAAAAAGAAAGTAAAACCTCACAACTGCTGAGAACACAAAGGGAATGGGATGGCAGACACTCCCACACTCACACACCGAAGATCTCGGGGCTTTTACACACATTTAAGTCTGGCTTAAGCTGATTTTAGGATCTCCACCCACCCTGCTGCCCTCCCCCCTCCCACAATATACATATAAAAAACCCTGGCCCCTCTGTACAGAGCGTTTGCACACGGGTGCTGCAGCCACACCCAGCTGGGGCTCCCAGGGGACACCCCAGAGCTGGAGCAGGAGAGTTCCAGAGAATCATTCAGCCCAGGTGGGAAATCTGGGATTTCACCCACAGCTCATGAGAATCATTCAGCCCCAGCTGGGAAATCTGGGATTTCACTCACAGCTCATGAGAACACATTCAGCCCCAGGTGGGAAATCTGGGATTTCACCCACAGCCAGGCTGCCTTGGGGAGCTCTCTGAAGGGCACTGCTGCCCCTCCCTGCTCTGATGGGCTCAAAGTAAAACCAAACCCCAAAACTCCTCCTGGACAGCCAGAACAAAGGGTTAGTGTTGCTTCTATTCCAGCACTTGGATTGAAACCTCCAGAAACTCAGGGAAACACTGAGAGCTGAGGAGATGCTGTTTGGTCAGAATTCCAGAATTTCTCATTTCCAGGTACAGATGTGACAGCAACCCCCTCCCAAAGTCACACATCCTAAATCCCACAGTGTCCCTCAAAGCTGCTCCATTTCCTCCCCCCTCCAACAGATGAATGAATTCTCCATCAAATATTAAAACTCCTGGATCAGGTTTTAGCTTTTTAGGAACCGTGTGTTCGACGCTAGGATCTGTTAGAAAAATAAACACTTCACAAAACAAAGGACAAAAAGCAAAGCACCAGTTTTCTACAGCTCCAAAAAGCTTCCAGCATGGTACAGATTCCTTCCCTCCCTCCCTCACCTGGCTGCCTCAGGGGCTCTTGTACCTTTGTGACCATCAGAGGAGGGAGTATTTAAAAAAAAAAATAAAATAAAATAAAAAAAGAGGGAAAAAAAAGGAAAAAAAAGGAATTCCAGATTTGTGGCACTGCCTTGGTGCTGCTGCTTCTCTCCCCTCACTCTCTCTGCCTTGAGGAAATTAAAATAGATTAAAAGCTCCTCAGCTGCCCCATTTTAAGCCCCTCCTACCCCCCTTAACTCAGGTCATTCCCCTGCTGACCCCTGGAACTGCCCCAAACATCTTCAGCACAAATCTCAGCTGGAATTGCAGATTTGATTGATTTTGCCAAGCTCAAGGCAGGATGTTGGCACAAAGCAGAGCTGGATGTGGGGGTGTGGATTCAGGGACAGGATGGAAGTTCTGAGCTGAAATTTTAAGAGCAGGGCTGGGGACTGACTGAATTTTGGAATAAATCCATTTTACCTCTCTGCAAAGCTCCAGAATTACTGTGGGACAGAGAATCTTTTCAAAGGCTCCTGCTCCTCCTCCTGTGGATGAAACTTTCTGCTCCACCAAAATCTCTTCATGCTCCTAAAAAAAAGGCATTTTCCCACCTTTCCTTCCAGATTGTTTAATACTAATTAATTCCAGTGGGCATTTAAAAAGGTGCAAACTGCTGCTGCTGAAAAATGATGTTAAAATAACAATAATCAAAGTAACAAAAATATTCACCTTGACAATTTTCTCCTGCCTGTAAAAATGTGGAATTGCTGTTATTTCTAACAGAGATGGTTAGGGCTTAGTGTTTGCACCAATCAGCAAAACAGGTTTAGAAAAGGTTACAAAATCCTCCAAATGTGGGATTTTTGTACTGTTTGAATTGTGGGAGCTCAGGGAGCATCAGGCAGCCCCAATACTTCAGGAATGAACATGGGAGAAAGAACAGCTTTGTAAAAGAAAGGGCCAAACTTGCCAGGATAAAACAACCCAAAAACAACCAGAAAAATGATGTTTCACAGCCCTAACTTTCCTTAACTATGCTAGTAAAAAAAAAATATATATTTTAGGTGAGACTCACAAAATACACTTCAGAAAACATCCAAGAACCAATCAGCTGGAATTCTCCTTGTACACCTGAATTCCAAAAAAAAAAAAAAAAAAACCAAAACAGAAAAACCCAAGAACCCACTGGAGCTTGTAACAGTCTGGGCTGCAGGGAACAACTCTGGGAATCACAGATTTGCAGAAATGTTTGCTACCCCCCAAATTATTTTTATTTTTAAAATGTGGCTGTTTATTTTCCCCAAATTACCCAGAAGCTGAGGGAATTTCTGCTCTCCCTGAAATCCAGCAGGTGGGAAGAGCTGTGGGAGAGGAGAGGGGATTACATTTTCTTTTTCAAGACTGAGATTTCCCTGCAGCCTGGAGCTGTTCTGAAAAAAAAAAAAAAAAAAAATCAAACCACTTTAAAAAATAAAATTTAAAAAATAGATTTACAATGAAACAACATCATCTTTATTGTAATGGCAACAGCAGTTCCATGAGAGTGAAGAACCTTAGAGAACTTCAATTTTCATAAAGTAAAGAATTTACCAGCCTCAATAAAATCCAGGGCAGGGAATCACACAGGAGGAAAATTCCATTTCCCACCTGAGCTCAGCATCTTCAGCTCCCTACAGGTTCAGGGTCCTGATTATATTTAGTGTGTCACATCTCAGAGCTCTCCAAAATCCCAAACAGGATTCAGAAATCCCAACTCAATCATTAGCTGCCTTAGGTTACCTTTGAGAGGCTGGTTACCAAATGGGTACTGGTGTGACAAAAAATAAAATAAAAACCAGAAGAACAAGAAAGATGCAAAGTTTGTCAGCTGGGAGAGAATGTGAGCAACAGACACAAGCACAGAGGGTTTAAGGAAAAAATAAAACTAAAAATAAAAATGGCAGGTCCAGTTTTCAATGTTTCCACCAACAAACGTGGCAGAAAACTCTGAGGGTGTGAAAATCAAGGTTTGTGGAGTTTAATGAAGTTTAGGAAATTAAAAAAAGAACAAAGAAAGGATCTGGCTGCTTGGGTAAAACCACATTAAAATGCTCTGCCAGGGACATCCTGACTGCAGCTGCTGCCAGCTCCAGAGCCCCACACTGACCCCACAGGGCATCACAGGGGGGGAGCTGATCCTACAGGATGGTGGGAGCTGATCCTACAGGATGGTGGGAGCTGATCCTACAGACCCCACAGGATGGGAGAGGAGCTGATCCTACAGACCCCACAGGATGGTGGGAGCTGATCCTACAGACCCCACAGGATGGTGGGAGCTGATCCTACAGACCCCACAGGATGGGAGAGGAGCTGATCCTACAGACCCCACAGGATGGGAGAGGAGCTGATCCTACAGACCCCACAGGATGGGAGAGGAGCTGATCCTACAGACCCCACAGGATGGGAGAGGAGCTGATCTTACAGACCCCACAGGAGGGGTGGGAGCTGATCCTACAGACCCCACAGGAGGGGTGGGGATTGAGTAAATCCTACAGAAGAGTGGTAGCAGATCCCAGAGGATGGGAGAGGAGTTGATCCCACAGGAGGGGTGATGAGCTGATCCCACAGGCAGGAAGGGATTGAGTGAATTCCACAGGAGGGTTGAGCTGATCCCACGGATCCCAAAGGAGGGGTGGGGAGCTGACCCCACACACAGGATGGGGACCCCACAGGCAGGAGGGGATGAAGTAAATCCCCCAGACCCCAGAGGGAAGGTGAGGGGCTGACCCCACAGACCCCACAGGGAAGGTGAGGGGCTGACCCCACAGACCCCACAGGAAGGTGAGGGGCTGATCCCACAAACCCCACAGGGAAGGTGAGGGGCTGACCCCACAGACCCCACAGGAAGGTGAGGGGCTGACCCCACAGATCCCACAGGGAAGGTGAGGGGCTGACCCCACAGATCCCACAGGGAAGGTGAGGGGCTGACCCCACAGACCCCACAGGAAGGTGAGGGGCTGACCCCACAGATCCCACAGGGAAGGTGAGGGGCTGATCCCACAAACCCCACAGGGAAGGTGAGGGGCTGACCCCACAGACCCCACAGGAAGGTGAGGGGCTGACCCCACAGACCCCACAGGAAGGTGAGGGGCTGACCCCACAGACCCCAGAGGGAAGGTGAGGGGCTGACCCCACAGGAAGGTGAGGGGCTGACCCCACAGACCCCACAGGGAAGGTGAGGGGCTGACCCCACAGACCCCACAGGGAAGGTGAGGGGCTGACCCCACAGACCCCACAGGGAAGGTGAGGGGCTGACCCCACAGACCCCACAGGAAGGTGAGGGGCTGACCCCACAGACCAGGTGAGGAGCTGATCCCACAGACCCCACAGGGAAGGTGAGGGGCTGACCCCACAGACCAGGTGAGGAGCTGACCCCACAGACCCCACAGGAAGGTGAGGGGCTGACCCCACAGATCCCACAGGGAAGGTGAGGGGCTGATCCCACAGACCCCACAGGGAAGGTGAGGGGCTGACCCCACAGGGAAGGTGAGGGGCTGACCCCACAGATCCCACAGGGAAGGTGAGGAGCTGACCCCACAGACCCCACAGGGAAGGTGAGGGGCTGACCCCACAGACCCCACAGGGAAGGTGAGGGGCTGACCCCACAGACCCCACAGGAAGGTGAGGGGCTGACCCCACAGACCCCACAGGGTCTGTGCCAGGCACCCCTGGAGCTCTGCTGGGGGCAGCAGGAGGGAGGGAGGAACAGAAACACTCAAGGCTGACTCATGGGATCTCAGAGCACTGCAGGAACCCTTTGCTCACACCCACAAAAGGACACCCCTCACCCCAAAAGCTGAAAGATTTCATTCTACATTATCCATTAATTTGGGATTTTTTTTTCCTTGGAAAAAACTGTAATAAACATGTTTTCCATGATACCCAATGGAAAGCAGTTTTCAAAGTGATTCTGCAATTTCTCTTCCCTGTTTTGTCCCTCTACAGAAGGAATAAAAGAGTGAATGGATGTGGCAAGGCTGTAGGTTGAATATCTGAATTTTGTCTGGAATGGGCTGCAATTTGCCTACAGCAGAAGAGTTTTCTATCCAGCAGAGACAAAAGATCTCCCATCCTGACTGGAGGGTCTTTTCTAAATCAAAGACACTGGAGCATCTCTTGAGTTTCTTGATTGCTTTCCATGACAAACGTGCCTGAATCCAAGAATCACAGGATCCCTCCCTGTGTTCCATCCTCCTCCACTGGAATTTGACCAACCACATTTCTGCTGAGAGTGAACTCATCTCAAAGTCTGTTAAAGCAGAGGTTCATTATTTTTTTTCCATGTATTCCAAATACAGAATAATAGTTTTAAACAGCTCTTACCAGCACTGGGAAAATCTATTCTACTTAAGGATTTGTAAGTATGGTTTCCACAGATCAGTCTCAAACCTTATTGCTTCACAACTGCAGTATCCCTTGAAAAAAAATAAAATATTGAATGGTCTGTTAATTTGTCTCAAATGGCTTTTCAGATTTGGCAGGGGAGGGAGAACGGAATGGCCAACAGAGAACATTGACTTCAAAATATCACTGTAGAAGGGTTTCCTCTTATTAAAAAAGAATACACTGTATTAAACAGCTGAAAGTAAAGACAGCATTCAAAGCCCATGAGTCAAGCCACAGCCAGAACCGTGTTCTACCCCTAAGTATTGTTTTCTTTTCCTTTTTCTTTTTTTTTTTTCCTCTTTTTTTTTTTAAACAAAGATTTTCCTCAACTGCTGTTTTAATCTTCACCAGAGGGTGCTTCATCTTCAGATCCCTCATCCCCTGACTTTTCTGGTGGAGGGCTGGCTGATTTTTTCTTTTCTGGGGGACTTTCAGGCTCTTCATCCTCTTCTTTGGGGGATGGGGTCTTTTCTTTTGTTGCCTTGGAAGCTGTGGGGCGACCTGCCTTCCCTTTGCCTTTCACTGGGCTGGGGGTCACTGGAAAAAGAAAAACCTTGTAAAACTCAGCAGCAGCAAAGGCAGCAGAACTCACAGGAAATGGCATCTCCAAGTCATTCAGCAGCACTCTGACCATGCCCACAGTGTTTTTAGCACTCCCAATTAGCAAAGCTGAAGTGAAGAGCAATCTAACAAGGTTTAAAAGCTGTTTAATTGTAAGTCCTGGCTAATTGCTGGATGTGACACCAGAAATGGACACACTCTTGTCAAAGCAGAACATACGCTGCTGTTGTAATTTGAAATTTCCTGCAGAAATGCATCCAGTTTTTCCTACCCTGACAGCATCACAAAGTCCCAAACAAAGCCACAAACTGTCAATATTTGGCTGTGAGACACAGAAATCAGAATGCAGCACCTCAGCAGGGAAGGTTTCCCATACTCTGAGTTTCTACCACAGATACCAACTCAACCCCTAAAGGAAGAACTAAAACCAGCTCATTATTCCACACTGCTGCTTTAAATCATTTTGACCCTTCAACATTTTTGTGGGTATCTGTGACCCCAAGATTTCCACTAAGCCTTTTGCAACAAAAAGAAAACCTGGGTTTTATTTAAACTGAGAAACTTTCATTGCACAGACTCACCTGTAGCCTTTAGCCTGGGCTTGGGCATTTTCTTTTCTTTCCTCTCTGGCTTGGATTTCTTGGAGACCTTCTTATTTTTCTTTTTTGAACTGCCATAGTCACTGTCATCATCATCTTCCATGAGGAAGTCTTCATCACTTCCTGAATCTGCTGGAAGCATAAAGAAATTTCAGGTTTTTTTGGGGTGGGGGGAAAAGGAAAAGATCCAGGTGAGATCTGCCAGGTAAATTGTGGACACAGACTCTGAGACCTTGTGGGCTTCCATTTATCTGCTGTGGTACAAAATCTGACTGTACCAATGCCACAGGGACAGCAAGAAGCAGCAAAAAGCATTGAGAACTTTACAACTGTCCTTACAAAGAAAGATCTTTGGAAAAAAAAACACACTCACATCCCTGGGGAAAAAAAAAATCTTAATCTGCAAGGAAAAGGCACTAGGATGAAGTTTCTTATCTCATTTTGGGATCAACAGATCAATCCAGTTGTGGAGACAAGTTTTGTAGGACACAAACACCTTTGCTGTAAACCTGGAACACAAATTCCAGATGTGAAAGCCCAGCTTGGACCGACACACAGTAAAAATGAATTTACTGAGGAGCACAATTGATGTCCTCAGTGTCCCAGCCAAGAAGCAAACCAAAAGGCAAACTGTGTCCCTTTCTGCAGCCCCATGTACTCACTCTCCTGGAACTGTGCCTCATCATCCTCCTGCTCCTCCTCCTCGCTGCCCACATCATCCATCAGCATCTCCCGCTGCTTGGAGGCTGCTTTGGAGGCCGCCTGCCGCTGCTGACGGACGTTTTTGTGATCTTCCTTCTCATCCTCGCTGTCCTCTGCAGCAAAAAGCCCAAACTGGGATCAGCACAGAGCACACAGCTCCTGCCTGGAGGCAGCACGTGGGGAAAACAGGGCAGGGCTCAGGAGGGGCTCAAACACTCACTGAGTTACTGTGAGGAAACTCAACACCTTCCTTACCCACCCAGCAAAGAACCTCTAATATTTTTTCACTACAAAATAACCACTTTTTTTTTTTTTTAATTTTTTTACCTGCAGGCCTTTTCCTGGATTTGGAGGCTGCTCTCTTGTTCTTGTCTGGTTTAGCTTTCTTTCCTTTTTTGCTTTTTTGAGAGCTCTCATAGTCGCTGTCGGCTTTGCCATCGTCGGCTCCTACGTCGTCGTCTTCGCTGCCAAAATCTTCATCTGCAAGGTAAAGGCACCAAGGTGAGGTTTTGTGCATCATTCTGGATAAAAGCTGCAGGGAAGGGATCAACAGATCTATCCACTTGTGACCATCACATACAAAAAAAAACATTATCCCAAACCAGGGTGGGAAGTAACAGCAGAAGAGGCAGCATCCGACTTAAAATAAATCAGAATTATTTCTCTTCTGTGTCAAATCCTCCTTCTGGAACTCTCACAGGTGTGAAGAGACACAATTTAAAGCTACAAAATCAGCACAATGCCATCAGTTACCTGCTGAGTGTGAATCATCTTTCTTAGTCTTCACATCTTTGTCTTCTGAATCCTCACTGCAAATGAGAGAGAGGTAAAGTCTGATGTGTTGGGGTGCAATGCAGGATGTGACCAGAAATGTGAATTCTGTCACCATCTGTTGAAGCTGGGTGGGGTAGTGATTTCCTTATCTCCTGGCACATATTATCTGCTCATGGGCCATCTTTAAACCAGCTGGGCAATCATCTTTATCTTCCCACAGCCCATCCTCCCTCCAGGAGATATCTCCTGTTAATGGCCAGTGAGTCCCAGGGCATGACTGATAAAATTCCATCATCCCACTGGGAGATGCTCCAGCCAGGGGAGGAGCCAAGCCTTTCCTACCCAGATAAAAACTGACATTTGGAACACCAGAGCAGCCTTTGCCACTGGATCCCAGAGGAAAGCCAGACCTTTGCACATCATCCCTGGAGCTTCAGAGGAAACTGCACCTTCTCCAGGAGCACTGCTCCAGCTGAACCACATCTGCCCCTGCAGGAGGATGCAGCCACCATTGAATGGGACTGTGCCAACACCCTGACTGACTGACGGGTGTCAGCTTGGATTCTGACTCTGGCAGGGTTGGGATTGTTCTGTGTAATACTGTATTTCTATTTGAATTTTCCTAGTAAAGAACTCTTATTCCTAATTCCCAGCTCTTTGCCTGAGAGCCCCTTAATTTCAAAATGATAATAATTTAGAGGGAGGTGTTTCCATTCTCCATTTCACAGAGAAGCTCCTGCCTTTACTGGCAGCCACCTGTCCTTCCATCCCTGCCATGCTGCACTCCTGACACCATTTCACACAAACCCCAGTGTCCCAGCCCTGAGCTCCCAACCTCACTGCAATTCCAATCTCTTGGAAGGTGCTGCTCCCCACATACACTCAGAAATGATCCCAAAACTGTTTTATTTTATTTTTTTTACCTGTCCTCCTGAGAGTTCTTGCCAGATCTCCTCTTGTTTTTGGCCTCTCGGGGAGACGAACGGATTTTCTTGGATGGGGGACCCGAATCTCTTCCATAATCATCATCTGGGCAGGACAAAAAGGGTTGGAATCAAACTCATCCCCAGCCAACTGCTCTCCTCAAACTGATCATGTCATGCACATCAAAAAGAAAAATATCACAAAGCTTCAAAAAAACTCTGGTGGAAGCAAAGTCCTGGTTTAAAGCTGATTTTACCATTTCTGGACAGTCAAATCTCACCCAGGGAAGCACAACCAACCTCACAAGGGGACACAGGATCCCATTTTACACTTAGTTATTATATAAACCTATTAAAAATTCACATCCAGATGTACTTCTACATGATTTTAACAGCACACACAGTTTACTGTCCTGACATTAAATAGGAGTTTGCAGCAGAACTCCTTACAACTCTCACACAACACCTTATTTCATTAATAAAAGCATTATAATTAAGAATTATGCATATTTGTCTCATTTTAATTATCAGTGCAACCTTAGCATTGAGTTTATTTTCCAAGAACTCAAAACATTACAGAAATATTTTGTTAATTCTCACAGATTATATTTTTTTTTTATAAATGGGATCCAGAATTATATAGCATCAGAGATTCCATTTTTTCAAATGTGATCCAGCAATAAATATTTTGTTAATTCATAAATTCTATTTTTTTTTTTTTTTTAGCTGCAATCCCCCCCAAAATTCCTGATTATCTGGGCTCAACTGGAGCCATAAAATAAATAGAAAACATCTTTTCCTGTGGGGAAAAAAAAAAAAAGTGGCATCAAGGAGCCTCTGCCCCAGAACATAACATAGAGCAAGGAAGGAATTGCTGCCAACAGCCTCAAGGCACTACAACAATACCAGCATTAAATAGGAAGATTTCTATCACCATTGTTTGTGTAATACAAAACATATGAGAACCATCATATTTTCAAATACTTATTAACAGTTCAGGCTGTGAAGAACAGAAACTCCTTGGAACTGGAGTTGAAGATGGGATTAGAAGCAGAATAATTAATATACATGGTAATAAGGAGGAGATTAAGAAAAAAAAAAAATCATTTACCAGCATCATCTGATTCCTGAAACTGGGAGTAATCGACCACCTTCCTGTTCCTGTTAAAGAGCAGGAGAAAAAATTAGGAATTCATCATTTCAGAGCTACAAAAGCTTTAAGTGCCACATCCTTGCTTCCAGTGCTGCATTTGTAGCCTAAAAACATCCCAAGAAAACTCTGATCATTCAGCCACCCCCTGATCTGCAGCTAGAAGTGAACACAAAGTACATTAAATATATTTATGTATATTTAAGTATATTAAAGCACAAATAGCATTGTCCTGAGGAGGTTTTAGAACAATCTGAATGTTCATTTTGATAAATACACAAAGATTATGAATCAAACATTTCTAAAACTGCTTCTTTTGGAATTTCTGTTTCTCACCTGCTGTCACACCTTCTCCTCCAATTTTTATTTTCCCCACATGACCCCTGTTTTTAAAAGTATTTTAAGTTTTCACTTGGGGATTCCAGGAGCTTTATGAATGAGTTACACTGATCTGGAATTCAACAAAATCAAATCCAAATTCCAGAATGGAATTGTTGGTTGTTTTATCAGCACCTTGTCAATCAAATCCCAACTGTTTTATTGACAAGATAACTGCTCTATAAAACACTGACCAGAGGGAATCACTAATTAATCAAACTCAATTAAATTTCAGCTGGTTAATGCCTCAAGAACACCTCACCACAGCCTGCCAGGGGCTGGAAACAGAGAGATTCTCACACTGGAATTTTTCCTTCTGGCCCAAAGCCAGGCATGAATCTGATTTTGCAGCAATCACCACGTGAGTTCTACAGCTGCAAAACTCCATCCAGCCCTTCCCTTCCTCCTGCTCCAGCACAACTCACACTGCTGGAATTGGCAGTTCATTAATTATCATGCATTAATTGCTGATAAAGACTGATCCAGCTGAAATCAAGTTTAAGTTGTTCTCCTGTACAAACATCTCCAATTCAAGGCTTACAGAAGGATGCAGGAGCAAAATTGTTTTTATTTCAACCCAAACCTCTTAAAGAAATGAAAAACCCAGAAAATGAAATCAATCCCTCAAAAAAACACCCCAAAGATATTAAAAAGGCAAATGAAAGGAAGACAAAATTAGTACTGGTAAATGAAATTTAAGCTGCTCTCCTGAATGAGCACCTTTAATTCATGGCTTACAGAAACAAGTAGGAGCAAAATTATTTTATTTCAACCCAAACCTCTTCAAAAAACACCCTAAAATACTGAAAAGGAGTTGGAAGGAAGATGATTTGTACAGGTTGAACCCCATGCAAGCTCTGGAGCACGTGGGAGTGGAACAAAGTACAACAGTGACCTGCACTGGGCCCTCCCTCCCAGTCTGAGTGTGCTAAAATACCAGTTTAGGGACACAATTATGGGCAATTTCTGATTTACATTGCTATTCCAACAAGGAGCCTTCCTGAAGGTTGCCTCCTAACCCATCTCATTGAATTTACAATTAAGTTATTAAATAAGAAATCTGATTTTATGTATCAATTATTGGGTTTTTTCCTGTGAAAGCAGAAATGGGGTGAAAAAAGCAGAATTTCCACATATAAACACTTCCAGACATCACTGAGCTACCAAACAAGATGGAAATGGCAGTTTTGTTTTTCCACCTTGCTTCCTTCAGAAATTAAATCAGGTGCTGGAAATGTGACAGCATCAACAAAAACTGTCCCTGTGAAAAACATCCTTTAACAAAACCACTGTCCCTATAGAAAATATCCCTTAACAAAACCACTGTCCCTATAGAAAATATCCTTTAACAAAACCACTGTCCCTATGGAAAACATCCCTTAACAAAACCACTGTCCCTATGGAAAATATCCTTTAATAAAACCACTGTCCCTATGGAAAACATCCTTTAACAAAACCACTGTCCCTATGGAAAACATCCTTTAACAAAACCACTGTCCCTATGGAAAATACCACTGTCCCTATGGAAAACATCCTTTAACAAAACCACTGTCCCTATAGAAAACATCCTTTAACAAAACCACTGTCCCTATGGAAAACATCCTTTAATAAAACCACTGTCCCTATGGAAAACATCCTTTAACAAAAAACCACTGTCCCTATAGAAAACATCCTTTAACAAAACCACTGTCCCTATAGAAAACATCCTTTAATAAAACCACTGTCCTTATGGAAAACATCCTTTAACAAAACCACTGTCCCTATGGAAAACATCCTTTAACAAAACCACTGTCCCTATGGAAAATATCCTTTAATAAAACCACTGTCCCTATGGAAAACATCCTTTAACAAAACCACTGTCCCTATAGAAAATATCCTTTAACAAAACCAATGTCCCTATGGAAAACCTCCTTTAACAAAACCAATGTCCTTATGGAAAATATCCTTTCCCCAAGCACCATCCCCTGATTTTTCAGCCAGGGATTAAACCCTGCTCAGTTTTCCCCACAAGATGAGCAGAAAGTGAAATTTGGATTAAAAAAAATAAATGAAAAATCATTGTTTCAAAATGATTTTTGAATCATTTCAGAAGTGCAGCAGTTCCCTTGCATTATCTTATCTTGCAGGACACGAGGGTGAAGTGAAGCAGGAATCTCTGCACTGATATCACTGAAAAGAAAAATTGAAAATGTTCAGCAGAGCTCAGAGGGACAGGAAGAACCTCACTCCAAACTCATCACTCACCTCTTTTAGCCCAGGCAGGTTTTATTTAGAACTCTGTGCAGTAACAACTCAGTGTTTACTACACTGAGGTGATAAAAACCTTGTGGATCACTGAGTGAAAAAGGAGCTGCTGGTGGCAGTCAAGAGCCTCTCTCTTTATTTATAAAAATAAACTCTGTTCAATCCACTTAGGCTGAGCATAAAAAGACAGCTGGGATGGGTCTGGTTTAAAATATAAACTGGAATTGGAAGGAAACTTCCTGATTCAGATTAACCAAAGTGTGCAGGTAAAAAGCTCAGAGAGGTTTCACAAGTTTTTAATAACATTTTTAATAACAAGTTTTTATTAACAGCTGTCAGTCAAATATTTTTGGAATAAACAGTAACTTATGAACATGTTAGGATGGAAGCACTCAGGAAAGGCATTCTCCAGTTATTTATAATAATAACAACAATAATAAAATAATAATATAATATATAATAGCTATAATATATAATAACTACAGCTCAGCAATGCACAGAAATTCTTGCAACCTGCTCTTGATGCCTGCCAAAGTGCAATTTTAGAATTAAGAAAATCAACATAAACATGGCAAAGGATTACAATACCCATAAAACAGAAAGGATTTCATTCTCAACACCTCCAATTTAGTCCCTAAAACCTTTAAAAGGTTTTAAACCAACCCTGAAGCCTTTAAACCAACATCAGCACAGCCCTATAATCAGGTAAAAAAGTTTGGGTTTTTTTAAAGGGAATAAACAGATTACCAGGTATTTGTACAGGCATTAAAACCCACAGATTAAATCAACATTAAAAAAAAACAAAACCCCACAACATATAATAATATAATATAATAATATCCTGAAAAGCAGGGCTAAAAAACAAGCAATGCTCAGGTCAAATGAAAACCACCTACCCTCAACCCAAGAGAGCAAAGGCAAGCAGATTAAATAGTTATTAAGATTTTTGTAGGGTTTTTTCACTTTATTTAACCAATCTAAGCAAAACCTCAGCATTTGTGAGCAAAGCTCCAGCCCCTCCTGGCCCCAGCACTCAGGTTTCACTTTCAGTTAGAAGTGTCCCCTCCCAGGCCAACATTATCAATAATTATTGTTATTTAAAGCACTTCTTGGTGCCTTTTTTATAGAAAATACAAATTCCAGCCAGAAGTGTTTCCTGCAGGCACTTTCAGAGCTGTGCAAAGCAAATCTGCAGGGCTGGATTTGGGTTTTCCATGAAGATTGATTTTCAATCCTCACCAGAAGGTGGCACAGGGACAGTCAGGGACACAAACCACCTCCCTCCTCTGGGTAAATTTGGGTAAAAATTGGACTCAGGACTCACAGAGTCAGAGTTTGTGTCTGCTCATGGCACCTGCAGCATTTTCAGGGACCCACAGCACTTGGAGCTCCATAAAACTCCAATTCAATGATTTCTGCAGCAATAATTCAAGCAGTTTTGTGCTTGTTCTCTATCTGACTCTAATTATAATTGAGATTTTACTACAGAAATGATGCAGAGCAGGAGAACCAAACCCAAATTCCCAGCTCACTCCCCCACTCAGGTATTCTGAATTTTCTTTTCACCTTCTCCCTTCAGACTAAAAGAGAGAAGGAATCATCTTTTTACTCATCTGTCTCTGGACCACACAGCATCACTCAATTTTATTTAGTGTTAATCCCATGGAAGTTTTTTCCACAATCACAATATTTCTACTTTACATTACCCAGTGACAACACTGGCAACAAGTTGCATTTAATAGACTTTTTTTTTTTTTTTTTTTTTTTACATATAATAGATATATATTTTTCCTGCAAGTAAAATTTCACTCTTCCATTGCTGGGGTTCAAAAAAAATAAAAAAAAAAAAAAAAGTAATGCCTTGAAGCACTGAAATAAATCCATAACTGGCCTTAAGCTTAAAATGAATGACCAAAAAACAGTGAGAAAAAAAACAGAAAGCTGCACCAGAAGTCAAAATTCTGATTTGAATGTTGTATATATATTTAAAAAATAGTGGCTAAAAGTATTTTATTGCATTTTATCCCCATAAGCAGCCCCAGCTCTGTCTGCAGAATGTCAGGAGAGTTTCACAAGAGATGCAGAAGTTCAGGAATCTCAGGTTCCTTTTGTTTTTCCTCCTTGCCTTTTTCTAAGCCCATCATTATGCACCCAGGAAAGATGGAATTGTGCAGGAGTGCCAGGCACTGTAAATACCAGGACTTTATTACCACTTAATTTTAAATAACTGACTTTAACAACCACACTCGGCCTCAGGTCAATTCTCTCAACAAGTGGAATAAAAACTTGGGCTACAGGATGGATTTTATGAAGTTCACTGCCTTAGGTGCACACAAATTCACTAAAAATCAGCAGGCATCACCAATTAATGCAAAGAACAGTGACCAGAGGAAAACTTTCCCACCACTAAATCTCACTCTGATGAAGAACCTTTCACCAGGCTTCCATTTTACCAAAAAATCAGCTTAGACAGGCAGAAAAAACTTCATTGCAGCATTAATTTATTAATGGATTTCAATGTATTGGCAGAGTTCTCTAGTTAGCAGAGGAATAATGCAGCAGGCACTGAATATTTACCTTTGTTTTTTTCCCCTGGAAGGGTTATTAAATCCAGGGAGATAAGGGACTGCTGCATTTATCCTGCATTTATACCTGCTGGACTTTGCTGCTTCACTTTCCTGCTGAGGGTGAGAGCAGGCAGAGCACTCACAGCACTGCAGGACTGGGCACAGGTGGTTTATTGTAATTAAATTTTTTTAAATCCTTGAAAAAATACTCAGCTCCAGCAAGCTCAGAGGCTCTGCTTTTAAAGACAGCACCTTTTCCTTACCTGGAGCAAATCTCCAGAGCTGGCAGGGGAGTGACCAACACTGAAGTGTCCCCTCCAGCAGCAGAGTCACATCAGCAATAATTTGGGAAGCTCACCCATCACTGAGCCACTCCCCTACCATTATATTTATATTTTAAATTCTGCATATAAAAGGTATTACTTAAATACAAATGCTGTCATCTGTAAATGTACAGATGTATCATAGGCACAATTAATTTGTACTTTTTAGTTCAAAATAGCCAACACCCACACCCCCCAATCAGGCTCACTCTGGGAATAAAACTACAGCCAGTTACTTGAGAATGGAGAAATTCCAAAGCATTGGAAGCACACCCTGGGAAACCTCACATCTCTGCTATAAAAACAACTTAAATCACGAGCTCATTCTTCTGCCACTTCCTTGGTAAAGGGACAACTCGAGACACGAGGGAATCACAGAATATCCTGAGCTGGAAAGGACTCACAAGCAGCATCCAAGTGCAGCTCCTGGCCTTGCACAGACACCCCAAAAAAATCCCAGAGACGCCCCAAAAATCCCACTCTGGGAGTGTTCCCGGAGCTGTGGCAGCCTCAGGCTGTGCCCATTCCCTGGGCAGTGCTCTAACCCCCTCTGGGGGAGAAAAGCCTTCCCTGAGCAGCCAGCCCTGCCCTTCCCTCGGGCACCGCAAATCCTCAAAGCCACCGGCGCTGCAGCGAGCCCGGCGCTCCCAAACCCACCTGGGGACCAGCGAAAGGCAGAGCAGAAAGGGCCGAGAGGAGGAGGGAAAGGGAAGGCGAAGGGCCGAGAGGAGGGAAAGGCGAAAACGCGGCGAGAGGAAGCAAAGGGAAGGCAAAGCGGCGAGAGGAGGGAAAGGGAAGGCGAAGCACTAGAGGAGGGAAAGGGAAAGGGAAGGCGAAGCGGCTCCGGAGCGCAGGAAGGCGCAGCCGGGCGGAGCGGCGCTGGCGGCGAGGGGGCGGCTCCCGGCGGCTCCTCCTCCCCGCGTGGTTCCCCACGCTCAGCCCCCGTGCCCCGGACCCCGGCCCACGGCCCCGGCCCCCTCCCCCGGCCGCCCCGGCCCCGCCGAGCGCTGCGCCCCGCCAGGGGGAGGCCGCGGATGGCGGCGCCCGCCCTGCGCCAAGTGGGTCACGGCGCGACGGAGCAAAAAAAATTCCCGTTTTCCTCACCCCCCCCACCCCCCGTTAGAAAATGTGGGGCAGCGCCGCAGGGCCGGCCCGCCGTGTGAAATGCGGTGTTTATCGCCGTGCCCGCGGCAAGTTAGCGCGGGGGAAACAAGGGGAAATAGAGGAGAAATGCGCACGGCCTGAGCGCGGCCTGCGCTGCGCGGGGCCGGCCCGGCAGCGGCGGCGGCGGCGGGACTCACCTGACGGGCCGCGACATCTCGGCCGCGGTTGGGGCCGGCCGGGGCCGGGCGAGCAGCGAACGGGGACCGGGCTGAGGCCGCCGGGGCCGCTGAGGCCGCCCGCAGCGAGCGGGAGCGCTGGGCCCAGCGCCTCAGGCCGCGCCTGCGGAGCCGCCGCTCCCCCGTCAGGCGCCGCCGCCGCCCCCGGTGCCGCTCCCCGATCCCGATCCCGGCCGCGATCCCGGTGTCGCTCCCTGATCCCGGTCGCGGTGCCGGTGTCGGTGCCGGTCCCGCTGCCGCCGCTCCCCCCCGCAAAATGGTCGCGCTCGCCCCGCCGAGAGGATGCGAGCGGGGGGGCGGTGCCGCCGACCCCGCTGGCCGCGCCCCCTTCGGCCGCCGATTGGTCGGAGCCCGCGCGAGCCCGCGCCCCATTGGCTCGTTCGAACCATCACGGCGCGCAGGCCCCGCCCACTGTCCCCGCGGGGAGGGCGGGCAGCGCGGCCCGCACGCGGCACGGCCGCGGCGGCAGATTCGCCACGGGCTCCGGGCAGCGCCGCCGCTCCGCCGCGGCCCGGCCCGCCCGTCCCGCCGCGCCCGCCGCCTCCCTCCGCCACCGGCACCACGTTGGAATTTTCCCCCGTTTCTCCGGGAATTTTCCGGGGCGCTGCGAGGCCTCGAGGCCCGAGCCGCAGATTCGCCGCGCGGGCCCGGCGCGCTTTTGGAGGGAAAACGCGGCCGCGGGCGCGGGTTCGGTGACATTCATTTTTATTAACGAGAAATGAAAAAAAATCGGTCCCGCCTGCAGATTTTGACAACAGCACCGATGTCACCACCTCCAGTTCCCCCTGTGCAGTCAGCACACACCATTTTTACCCAGTCCCGTGAAAATTTTGGATTTTTTTGCACCTTAAACTCCCCAGAAATCTCAAAAATCCTCATTTTGGTTAGAAAAGGGGATGCATTAATCACGGAAAAATTAAAATATTTCAGTCATTAAAATGGCAGCTTCTCACTTTTGCTCTGCATTTTGGTCTTTGGAGGTTCATCCCACCATTTCAGTAAAAAAATCATTTTAATCCTATTTTTATACATTTGGATGACACAAATATGGTCAGATTTATGGGAATAATCCAAATTTTGGGATAATTTGCGTTTATTTCATGCCCTGCACGAGCTTTATTCCTTTGGAATCCTCAGGAAAATCCGGCTGACGGTGGAATAAAAAAACCCAAAATTCAAAATATGAATTAGGGAGCCCCGAGGGGGAAATGCAGAAACCACATCAAGGAATTCTGGGCTGGAAATTTTGGATTAAACCCCCCTGGGGCTGCCCCAGCTCCTCATGGTTTTCTAGCCCAATAAAAACAAAATAATTGAGGATATTTCAGCAGAGTTCATTTGGTTTTTCTTTGAGTTTTTGGGATTTTTTTTTCTACTTTTTAATTTTTTTTGTCTGCTTTTCTTTTTTTTTTGTTGTTTTTTTGGGTGTATTTGGGATTTATTTGGCTTTTCCCGCCCCTCTTTTATTTTGTTTCAAGGGGTTTTTTTCGTGTGTGTATTTGAGATTTTTTGGCCTTTTTTCCTTTTTTTATTTTGTTTTGGGGAGTTTTGGTTGTGTATTTGTGATTTTTTTTCTCTTCTTTAAATTCTTTTTCTGTTGCTTTGTTTCACTTGGGTTTTTTGGGCGTGTATTTGGGATTTTTTTTTCTTTTAAAATTTTTGTTTTATTTTGCTTGGATTTTTTGGGTGTGTATTTGGAATTTTTTTTTTTTTTTAAATTTTTGTTTTATTTCGCTTGGATTTTTTGGGTGTGTAGTTGGAATTTTTTTTTGCTTTTAAAATTTTCTTTTTTTTTATTTTGCTTGGGATTTTTGGGCGTGTATTTGGGATTTTTTTTCTTTTAAAATTTTCCTTTGTTTTATTTTGCTTGGGATTTTTGGGTGTGTATTTGGAATTTTTTTTTTCTTTTAAAATTTTTGTTTCATATTGTTTGGATTTTTTGGGTGTGTATTTGGGATTTTTTTTTTTTTTTGCTTTTAAAAATTTCCTTTGTTTTATTTCGCTTGGATTTTTTGGGTATGTAGTTGGAATTTTTTTTTTTTTTTTTTGGCTTTTAAAATTTTTGTTTTATTTTGCTTGGAGTTTTTTGGGCGTGTATTTGGAATTTTTTTTCTTTTAAAATTTTTCTTTGTTTTATTTTCCTCGGAGTTTTTTGGGTGTGTATTTGGAATTTTTTTTCTTTTAAAATTCTTCTTTGTTTTATTTTCCTCGGAGTTTTTTGGGTGTGTATTTGGAATTTTTTTTTTCTTTTAAAATTTTTGTTTCATTTTATTTGTATTTTTTGGTGCGTATTTGGAATTTTTTGGGGCATTTTTTCTCTTTTTTCCCCTATTTTTTTGGGTTTTGCTCGTTTCTTTTGGGGTTTTTTTTGTGCTGTTTTTTTTTTTTCCCTTTTGTTTGTTTGTTTTCCTGGTGTTTTGTCCCCTCCCTGTCGCGCCTATCGCGACTTAGGCAGCCAAGGTTAGGGCAGGGCAGTGGCAGCCTGGGGCCATTGCAGCCCCTGGGTCCTTTTGTCATGGAATCAGCACAAAAAAAAAAGAAATTCCAGGAGATTTCCCCCAATTATTCCCTGGGAAAAAATGAGGTAAAATTAAAAAAAAAAAGTTGAATAAAAGATAAAAAGAGACAAATAATAAAGTAAAAGGTTATAGGTAAAGTAAATAATAATAAATAAATAAAGTAAAAGTAGAAGTAAATAAAAGAAAAATATATAAAAGTAAATAAAGAAATAAAGTAAATAAAGAAAAATAAGGAAATAAAGTAAATAAAATAAAGCAAATAAAAATAAATAAAGAAAAAGAAAAAGAAAGAAAAATAAATAAATAAAGAAAGAAAAATAAAGAAAAATAAAGAAAAAAGTAAAAAAATAAAGTAAATAAAAATAAATAAAGTAAATAAAGATAAAGAAAAATAAAGAAAAATAAGGAAATAAAGTAAATAAAATTAATAAAGTAAATAAAAATAAAGTAAATAAAGATAAAGCAAAATCAAGCAAAATCAAGAAAAATCAAGAAAAATAAAGAAATAAAGTAAATAAAATAAATAAAGTAAATAAAGAAAAATAAAGTAAAATAAAGTAAATAAAAATAAATAAAGTAAATAAAGATAAAGCAAAATCAAGAAAAATCAAGAAAAATAAATAAATAAAGTAATTAAAATAAATAAAAATAAATAAATATAAAGAAAAATAAAGATAAATAAATAAAGTAAATAAAGATAAAGAAAAATAAAAAGAAACATTAATATAAAGTAAAAGGCTGGGTGCTTGGCATTTAGGTAAGAGTACATTTTTTATTTTGGAGACACTTTACATTAATTTGTTGCATATTAATTGACTTGTTATGTCTATTTAAACTTTTTTTTAAAAAGGAATTTTAATATTTTAGGAATTGTTTTGTATGGTTTCTTTTTGAGTTTGTTCTTTTTTTAGAGTATCTGTGTTTTTTGGTTGTGGTTTTAATTTATTTTATAAAAAATATATTTTAATTTTTTTAAAATTTTACCTTATACTTTTAATTTGGGCTTTGGTTTTTAATTTTTAGATGGTTGGTAGCAGCTATTTTTAGTGGGTGTTATCTACCTAAGCAGGTAATTTATTTATTATAAACTTTATTAGTTTATGTTGCTTTCAAAGAAAATTATATTTTAAAAATAATTTTAATTCTATACATATAATATTTAATTTAATATTTGCAAAGAGCCAATCCCATAATTTGTATTTACAACACTCCCTCCTACTCCAACCTCTCCTGCACCCCCAAACCTGGGTGGATTTTGCCATTAAATTAAATTTTTAATAAATCTCCACAATTTCCTGTTCTCACCACTCATCACTGTGGGTTTTAATCAGTGAATTAATTTTTATCATTAATTTTAATCATGAATTTTATCATTTCCCCAGATTTTTCTGGTGCTAATCATTGATAATGAAAATATGGTCAGATTTATAGGAATAATTATAATTTTAGGATAATTTGAGTTCATTTCATGCCCTGCTTGAGTTTTATTGGAATTCTTTTTGTCCATTTTTGTTGTTTTTATTCCCAATTCCAACTTTGTCAACTCATTTCTTAGCAGTGTTGAGGCAGCAAAACAACAACAACCAGCTGAGGAATGTCAAATTTTGATTTATTTTTATTTCAAACCGTTGCAGTGACTGAGTGATGTGGATTAAAATCCAGTTCTTCCTCTTTACACAACCATAATATTGAATTTTACAATGGTCAGGACTCTGCCTCTAAAATACTAAAAAAAAAAAAAAAATTCCTTTATTTTCCATGAGTGAATTCCAAGCATTATTGGGAAAAACATCAGGAAAAATCCAGGAAAAATTCAATTTTAGCAACCCAGAAAAATGCCTAAAAATTCTCACTAAAAAACACAAAAATCCCCCAGAAATTGCACAAAAAATGACCAGAAAAACTTCTGATATCTGGACTAAAAAACCAAACACAGCCCCAAAATCCAGTGAGATTTCAGGAATTTCTGAGGGAAAAACTGGAAAAATGGGTGGGCAAAATATTTGGAGGAAATGGGATTTAAAATGGCCCAAACCCACCTAAAATGGAAAAAAAATGGCCCAAAAACTCCTGAAATTTGTACAAAAACACCCAAATTCTGCCAAAATTCCAAGTTTTGCCAAAAAAGTTAAACTGAGACATTTCTTGGCTTTCCCCCTTCCAGCTTTTAATAATTCTGGTTTCTCCTTGTAGTTTTTTAATCATTCTGGGCTATTAAAAAACAGAATTATTTCAGCTGCCACAAGCCCCTGGATGGGGATTTTGGGTTTTTTTTTTAATCCAGGGGCAGTTTTGGGTTTATTTGTTTTTTTTTTCAGCACAGGGAGGTCTCTGCAAACACTCCCAGCTGCTCAGGGAAATTATTTTTTTGTCTGCTTGAAGTTTAAACCCAGCTCTTCCTTTGGTGCAGCTGCTGGGGGGGTTTATTTGACTTTTTTTCAGATGTTAACCAAAACTAAAAGTGGAAAAAAAAAACCCCAAGGCACACACAGGGACTGGAAACCAATGGGCAGCACAGAAATGCTGTGGAATAGATTTTTTAATTTTTTCCTTTGTTTTTTTGGTTGATTTTCAAAGGCACTTGTGGAGAAAGAGGCACTGGGAGGTATCCAGGTGATGATGAAGTTTTCCTGCAAAATTCCCAGGAATTCCTTCTGGCATAGTTTATATTATTATAATTAATTTAATTAATTATTGTAGAATTATTTGATTATTATTAATGGTCCCTGGCAGTGCCCAAGGCCAGGAATTTTTAAAATCCTTCCCTCCCAACCCATCCCATGATTCTGGGATTGGATGGAGCAGGAATTAGGAATTTTATCTGCTCTGGGTAAGATTTCCCATCTCTAAGGAGAGATCTTTGCTGAAACACTTTAAGGTGCAAGTACAAAAACCAATAAATAAAACCTGAATCTTAAGTGGCAGCTCCTTTAAAAAATGAGGCACTTCTCTCATGTTCTACAAAGAACTAGAAATATTGATAGGATTAAATATTTACAGGATTAAAAAGCCATTTTTTCTTCTTTTTTTTTTTTTTTTTAAGACAATGAAATAAAATTTCAACTGGTTGTTAACCAGTTCTCCCTGTTTCCAAAACCAAGGGTGCAGAAAAAGATGTGGGATGTGTGGGGGAATTAAACACACAAAATTAAACAGAATTAACACATAAAATTAAACACACAGAACTCCAGCCCTGAAGTGGGAATTTCCTAAAAATTCTCCTCAATTTGTACCAAATTTTTTTTGCCAGGTCTCTTCTCCACCATGAAAATCTGGGATGTGTGGGGGGAATTAAACACACAAAATTAAACAGAATTAACACACAGAATTAAATACACAAATCCAGAATTAAACACACAAAACTCCAGCCCTGAAGTGAGAATTTCCTAAAAATTCTCCTCAATTTGTACCAAATTTTTTTGGCCAGAACTGCTCTCCACCACAAAAATCTGGGATGTGTGGGGGAATTAAACACAAAATTAAACAGAATTAACACACAGAATTAAACACAAAAATCCAGAATTAAACACACAAAATTAAACAGAATTAACACATAAAATTGAACACAAAAATCCAGAATTAAACACACAAAATTAAACAGAATTAACACATAAAATTAAACACACAGAGCTCCAGCCCTGAAGTGGGAATTTCCTAAAAATTCTCCTCAATTTGTAACAATTTTTTTTTGGCCAGGTCTCTTCTCCACCATGAAAATCTGGGATGTGTGGGGGGAATTAAACACACAAAATTAAACAGAATTAACACATAAAATTGAACACAAAAATCCAGAATTAAACACACAGAGCTCCAGCCCTGAAGTGGGAATTTCCTAAAAATCCTCCTCAATTTGTACCAAATTTTTTTGGCCAGAACTGCTCTCCACCATGAAAATCTGGTATGTGTGGGGGAATTAAACACAAAATTAAACAGAATTAACACACAGAATTAAACACACAAAACTCCAGCCCTGAAGTGGGAATTTCCTATAAATCCTCCTCAATTTGTACCAAATTTTTTTGGCCAGGTCTCTTCTCCACCACAAAAATCTGGGATGTGTGGGGGGAAAGTGGCACCAAAGGGAAATGGGGAGTGGTTCCTTCCTTTCCTTTTATCCCACAAAGTCTTTTTCTCTTCCTCCTCCCCACTAAAACAGCAGGAGGGGTTTTTAGGGAGCTGTTTCCTACCCCAAATTCCCTCCTGGCTGCAGCAGAATGGTGGGAGGGCAATTGAGCAGCAGTTGCCAAAAGCAGTTTGGGGAGGGGTGGAGGTGTCCCAAAAGTGCAAAGGGCCCTTTTAGGGGCACACAAAGGGATTTACAGCCCCTCTCACCCCAATAAAGGGGCAGCAGAGCAGGAAAAGGGGCTTGGCAGGAGTTAAATTCCCATTTTGGCAGCTCCTGACTGAATTTTGGGGTCTCTGAATTTGGGGGGGTGAGGGTTGTGCTGCTCCAGCTCCCAAAATTCACCCCCAGATTTCACAGCTCCTGATGGGAGTGCTGGGCCCTGCAGGACACAGATCCATCATTCCACAGCTGGGAACCCACAGGGCTCAGGGTGTGTCCCCAAAGGTCACTGCAGGGCTAAAGGTGCAGAAAATTAAAATATTCCCTCTGACAGCTCAGCCTGGGACAGGCCAGCACTGCCAGAGGAGGAAGTGCTCAAAAATTAAAAAAAAAAAATAAAAAAATTCAATGTAATCCAAGCCACTGCTTGGATATGGATTGTGCTCCACCAAATCTCCCACTGGGAAAAAAGAGGAATCTTCCCCCTCCTCTTCCTTCCATCCCCACTCCAAGTCACTGAGCAGAGAAAAGTTCAAAATCTCAGGGGGAAGAAGCCCCAGAGCAGTGAGAGTTGAGGGAAAGGTGATGGTGAGGATGATGATGGTGAGGATCAGTGCCAGGGCTTCAGCAGCAGCCCCAGCCTGGGGGAGAGGTCTCCTGGAGGCTGATGTAGTCCCCAGTGCCAGCAGAGGCAGAGCTCCCATCTCCTGAGGATGAGCACATCATCTTCTCAATCAGAACCCTGGGGAAAAACAGTCGTGGGTTTGTGTGGGGGTGGTGGCTCAACCAAAGAGTCAAACATGAAAACAAAGCCCAGAAGGATGTCAACTGAAAGTGAGTAAACGATGGGAAAAAATGAGGAAATGATAAAAGATCAGGTTAAGGGATGGTGAATGGACTTGGGGAACTTTCCTCCATCCCAGGCTGCTCCAAGCCCCGGCCCTGGGCAGTGCCAGGGGTGCAGGGAATGGGCCCTGGCACACCCCACAGGCCTGTCCCTACCTCATGGCCTCGTTGATGTTCTTGTTTTCCTTCACAGACGTCTCCACCCAACCTGAAAATCCATTTTCTTTGCTGAAGCGATCGATTTCCTCCCTGGTCACTGCCCACGGGGAGAGGTCACACTGCAATGAGGAGTTCACACAGCATTTCAGAACCCCAGAATGGTTTGGGTTGGTGGGACAAAAATCCCCCAGTCCCACCCCTGGGACATCTCCCTGTCCCAGCCTGGGACACTAACAGGGATGGGGCAGCCACAGCTTCTTGGGATAATTTGTGCCAGGGTCTCCTCATCCTCACAGGGAGGAATTTCTCCCTAATTTTGAAGCTGGGGGGCCATTCAGGGGCTGTGAGGAGCTCCCAGCTCTTGGGGCAAGGCTCTCCTGGGATGCTGCAAGCAGCAATTTCTTTATCTGATATCTCAGTCACTGACACACCTCAGGCAGGCACGCCTGGAATGGAGATTCCAACACTGTCCCTCATCCCAAATGTGCCAGGAGAGGTGGCACAGGTGTGGTGGCACTGATGCCACCAGGATGGACAGAGCCTGGCCCAGAGCTCCTGGTGCAGCCACCCCAATTTCCCTGATCCTGGCCAAGCAGAATCCCAGGATCCCTGAGGCTGGAAAATCCCTGTGGGATCATGGATCAGCTGTGCCCGATCCCCACCCTGAGCACTCAGTGCCACCCCCAGGCTGGGCACTCCAAACCTCCCTGGGCAGCCCCTGCCAACCCTTTCCATGAGGAAATTCCTGCTAAAATCCACCCTGAGCCTCCCCTGGCCCAGCCTGAGCCGTTCCCTCTCCTCCTGTCCCTGTTCCTGGGATGAGATCCCAAATCCCCCCCGGCTGCCCCCTCCTCAGGGAGTTTGCAAAGCAATCAAGGGAAATAAATAATTATTGAAGTGTCATTTGTGGAGAAGTGGATCAGAAAAGCCACTCTCCTGCCCACCCACCCCATCTTTGAGTCATCTGCATCTCCCAGAGCAGGCAAGTCTCAAACTGAATTTGGAAAGGGCTCCTGAGGCAGCGCTGGCACAGGGAGAACACAAGGGGGGTTTGGAAAGGAAGGGAAAATCCATCATTGAAAGGCAGAAACCAACACAAAACCCACACAAAAGCCATAAATCCCACAAGGCTCACCTTGTTGGCCAGCAGCAGGCAGGGCACTGGGCTCCCATCTGGCAGCAGCACTTTGCTGTCCAGGTCCTGCTTCCACTTCTGGCTGTTGCTGAAGGTGCTGCTGTTGGTGACATCGAACAGCACGACACAGGCCGAGGCCTCCCTGTAGTACAGGCGGGTCATGGACGTGAAGCGCTCCTGCCCTGGGTCAGAGCCAGCACAAAACAGCCCCAGCTGTGGGTCTGGCCTTGGCCCACGGGAACCATGGCATGGCATGTGGGTGGCTGATGGGAACCATGGCATGGCATGGTCTGTGAATGGCTCAAGGGAACCATGGCATCATTCATGGTCTGTGGGTGGCTCATGGGAACCATGGCACCTCATGGTGGCTCATGGGAACCATGGCATCATTCATGGTGTCTGGATGGCTCAAGGGAATCATGGCATCATTCATGGTCTGTGGGTGGCTCATGGGAATCATGGCATCATTCATGGTCTGTGGGTGGCTCATGGGAACCATGGCATGGTCTGTGGGTGGTTCATGGGAACCATGGCATGGCATGGTCTGTGAATGGCTCATGGGAACCATGGCATGGCCTGTGGGTGGCTCATGGGAACCATGGCATGGTCTGTGGGTGGTTCATGGGAACCATGGCATGGCATGGTCTGTGAATGGCTCATGGGAACCATGGCATGGCCTGTGGGTGGCTCAAGGGAACCATGGCATCATTCATGGTCTGTGAATGGCTCATGGGAACCATGGCATCATTCATGGTCCCTGGGTGGCTCAAGGGAACCATGGCATCATTCATGGTGTCTGGGTGGCTCATGGGAACCATGGCATGGCATGGTCTGTGGGTGGCTCATGGGAACCATGGCATGGTCTGTGGGTGGCTCATGGGAACCATGGCATCATTCATGGTCTCTGGGTGGCTCATGGGAACCATGGCATCATTCATGGTCTGTGAATGGCTCAAGGGAACCATGGCATCATTCATGGTCTCTGGGTGGCTCATGGGAACCATGGCATCATTCATGGTCTGTGAATGGCTCAAGGGAACCATGGCATCATTCATGGTCTGTGAATGGCTCATGGGAACCATGGCATCATTCATGGTCTGTGGGTGGTTCATGGGAACCATGGCATCATTCATGGTCTGTGGGTGGCTCATGGGAACCATGGCATCATTCATGGTCCCTGGGTGGCTCAAGGGAACCATGGCATCATTCATGGTCTGTGGGTGGCTCATGGGAACCATGGCACCTCATGGTCTCTGGGAAATGGATGTGGCAGCTCAGGCTGGGTGTTCTGCCTCAGTGTCTCTGCACTGGGCACGTCTCAGATGGTAGAATTAGGACATTCCAGATTTGTTTGGGTGAAAAGGGGGCAAAGATCACCCAGTGCCACCCCCTGCCATGGGCAGGGACACCTTCCCCTGTGCCAGGGAGCTCCAGGTGCTCTGGGACCCTTCCAGGGATGGGCCAGCCCCAATATCTGCATTATTCCCACTGTCCCTCAGTGCTGCCCACACCTCCAGCTCCTTTCTGGGGCCAAAACTGAAAGCAGTTTCTTGCTGCATTGCTCACTCTGCCAACTTCTCCTTCCTGTTGCCTTTTTAAGGATTCCAGGCACCCGAGCAACAAAACCAGAGGAAACCACAGCCCTGTTTCCCTCCCTGCTCCACATCCAGAGGTGCCATTTTAGAGATGCTGCTGCTGCCCAGACCTCTCCTGGTGCCAGGGAATTTGGGAAATTATTTCTCTGCCCTCTCCAGGGAGCAGGTGCCACTCCAGCCCATGTAATTCTGCTCCTCAGAGTGTGTCTCATTGCCAGAAATTTGGATTTTAACACAGGATTTGGAGCTGAGCAGTCTCATATCCAGCCAGTCCCACATTCCCTCTGCTCTGGCTCTGGAACAGAAAGGAAAGGCTCAGCAGGAATTGCTGTGTGCATTCCTTGCAGGTGGATTTTTAATTAAATATTTAAATTGCTACAGCAGGCTCGAGGCAGCAATGCAGAGCAGTCCTGTCCCTGGAATCCACAGGCTCCTGGGATTTATTTTTGGAGGAGAAGGAAAAGGAAGAAAAAGGAAGAGAAAGGGGGAAAAGAAGGCAAAAAAGGCCAAAAAATGAGAACTTTAGAAAAACCTTCAAAATACCTGCAATGTCCCAGAGCTGCAGCCGAACCGTCTCTGACTCCGACCACTGAACCACCTTCAGTGCAAAATCCACTGGAGAATCCCCAAAAAACCAGAAGGGAAATGTGATCAGGGCCACTCTGCACAGCCTGTCCCCATCCCCAGAGCACCACCCCAGCCCCCAGCACAGAATCCTGGCCCAGGGCCACCAGCCCACGGCCAGTTCCAGCCTGGATGGGGCTTGGGGCCACCCGGGACAGGGGAGCTGGGAGCTCCCTCCCACCTGAGCCAGCCCAGATTTGATGCAAGCAGCCCAGGGAGTCAGAAAGGGGAAGCCCTGGGCTGTTCTCAGATCCTGATGTGCAAAACCTGCCCTGCTCCTGCAGCCAGACCCAAAACCAGGAACAAAGCACAAAAAAAAAAAAAAAAAAAAAACCCAAAAAAAAAAAAACAAACCAGAAACCAGTCTGCAGCATTTCCTGCTGGGAGAGACCAGGGCACAGCCTGGAGCTCTGGGGCTCTCTGGCATTTCCAACCCCAAATCCATCCTCTCTCAGGCCAGGAATAAGAAGATTTAAACAGCTCTGCTCAGCCCTCTCCATTCTGGGTCCTTGGGGAGATTTCCTTGGCAGCTCCAGGTTATTCATTTACACAAAACCCAAATCCTGCTCAGCCCCATTCCCAGCCTGCTCCTCCCAGACCTTCCCCTCAGCAGCGAGGCCAGGCTCTCCAATCGATGCCAAACCAGCGCTGCTGCTGCTTTTACTGGGATGAGCTGAGCCCGTAAACTCAGATTATCCAGTTTAAATCTCTGGGGTGGTTATTCCATGGGGTGGAGAAGGATGGGACACCCCAAACGAGCCGGGCAGAGGAACAGAATCCCCCGGGAGTTCATGCCCCATAAACACCGATGATCCGCGGCTGTTCCGACCCCAAATTCCCAACCCCAGAGCCCGGGGAGGACGGAGGACACAGGGGCGAGTTCCCCGGGGCGGGGGGCGAGGAGCGCGGCTCGGGATGCGCACCGGGACGGGAGCGGTGCCGGACCCCGGGACTCCCAAGGACCCCCCGAAAACCCCCAGGAAACTCCCAGGAAACACCCTGGAACCCCCCAGGAAACACCCTGGAACCCCCAGGAGGACGGGGGGACAAAGGGGCGAGTTCCCCGGGGCGGGGGGCGAGGGGCGCGGCTCGGGATGCGCACCGGGACGGGAGCGGTGCCGGACCTCAGAACTCCCCAGAAAGCCCCAGAACCCCCCCGAAAATCCCCTAAAACCCCCGGGGAACCCCCCAGGAGCCCGGGGAGGACGGGGGGGCAGAGGGGCGAGTTCCCCAGGGCAGGGGGCGAGGAGCGCGGCTCGGGATGCGCACCGGGACGAGAGCGGTGCCGGACCCCGGGACCCCATGGAACCCCCTAGAACCCCCCGAAAACCCCTAGGGAACATCCAGAAACTCCCCAGGAAACACCCTGGAACCCCCAGGAGGACGGAGGACACAGGGGCGAGTTCCCCGGGGCGGGGGGCGAGGGGCGCGGCTCGGGATGCGCATCGGGACGAGAGCGGTGCCGGACCCCGAAAACCCCCAGGGAACCCCCGGAAAGCCCCGGGGAACCCCCCAGGAGCCCGGCAGGGCAGGGCAGGGCAGGGCAGGGCTCACCTCCCACGGTGGATTTGTAGTGCCGGTTGAAGCTGTCGTTGGCGTAGCGCTGCACCAGCGATGTCTTGCCCACCGTGGCGTCCCCCACCACCAGCACCTTGAACATCCGATCGCGCTGCCCCATCCCGGCCGGCCCGGCCCCGCTCGGTCATGTGAGGCTCAGCTGGGGCAGGGCGGAGCCTCCCGGGGCTGCCGGGAGCTGCAGTTCGGTGCTTTCGGTCTGAGCCGGCCCCGGGCACCGCCAGATCCTGCCCCGAGCATCGCCTGTGTCAGCGCACCCTGCTCTGTGCACCCCCAAACCCTGCTCTGTGCACCCCCAAATCCTGCCCCGAGCATCGCCTGTGTCAGCGCACCCTGCTCTGTGCACCCCCAAATCCTGCTCTGTGCTCCCCCAAATCCTGCTCTGTGCGCCCCCAAATCCTGCTCTGTGCTCCCCCAAACCCTGCTCTGTGCACCCCCAAATCCTGCTCTGTGCTCCCCCGGATCCTGCTCTGTGCACCCCCAGATCCTGCTCTGTGCTCCCCCAAACCCTGCTCTGTGCTCCCCAAACCCTGCTCTGTGCACCCCCAAATCCTGTTCTGTGCACCCCCAGACCCAGCCCCGAGCATCCCGTGTCAGCAGATCCTGCTCTGTGCACCCCCAAATCCTGCCCTGTACACCCCCAGATCCATCCCTGCACATCCCCTGTACCCCAAACCCTGCTCTGTGCCCCCCCAGATCCAGCCCCACAACAGGCACAAACCTCTCCCAGTGGATTTTGCATTTTTAAACAAGTCTCCCCTATTGCTGGCCCTTCTCCCACCAAAGCCCAGGGCTCTGCTCCTTTCTGCAGCTGCTGCTCCTTCCCCTGCCAGGAGGTGCCAACACAGCCCAGGGTCTGCCCCCAAAATTCACCCAGAGTGTGAAGCCAGCAGGGGCTGGGGGCAGCTCCCCAAACTCAGGCTTTGCTTTGGGGTCCTGCTGTGGGTGAGCTGCAGGCACAGCCCTGCAGGAAACACCAATTCCTGCAGACCCAGGGGCTCCCTGCACCCCACATCCCTTCTGTCCCCCAAAACCAGCAGGAATGGGCAGAGGCCTGGATTCTGCAGCCAGGGAGGGCCAGAACAAACACTTGGATTCCTGCTGGAGCCCCCAGGACCTGGCCAAGGGCAGGCCAAGGTCACCTGGCACTCCCAGTAATCCCAGTTTGCTTCATGCCCAGTAATTTATTTGATTTTCGTAACTCTCCTATCAAAAAGAGCTCCAGCCTGAGCTCAAAAAAGCCTCAAAAGCTGAGAGGGGCCTTGAACCCAAAGGAAAAAAAAAACAAACACCACAGTCCACATAAATAAATGTCATCTTTATTTAACCAAATATAATTTATCCATTAAGTCAACATCTGTCAGTTATAGGAACTATAAATAATTAAGACAGTCTTTTTCCTTTAATAAAAGAGTAAACCAGGATTTTCATCTGCAGGCAGCTGTAGAGAGTAGGCATGCATTGGAGTGCAACCAGTGGGAAGAGATTTGTTTGGTTTTTTTTTTCCATCACTATTCCTCAATTTTAAATTAGATTCTTCCCTGACCATTCCCCAAGCACACCTCTGACCATATTTAATGTACAGACCCCCCACCCCCAACCAGGAGAGGCAGATTCCTCCTCTAGGGAATCTTTTCCTGGGGAATTCAGTGGTGATGTGAAAGGCCAGCAGAGTTTCTCTGTGCATCCATAAAAGCTGAAGTGCTAATGGAAGCAAGTCGTGCATTTATTCTTCAACATCAGGCAGAGAAACCAAGTGAGCAGCTGAGAATATTCCAGAAAATATTCCAGAAAATAAAATACTCCAGGAAATATTCCAGGAGTCCCTGGGCTGAGGGGTGAGCACACAGGGACAGGGTTTGCTGTGTGTTGGGTTTTTGGAGCACAGCTTTGGCCAAAGCAGATCTGTGAAATGTCACAGGGGGAGGAGCAGGATCAGAGCTGCTCCCAGGGAGCAGAGAGAGGAGGGGGACTGAGCCTGATGTTGGATTAGCAAGGGAAAAAAGGGGAAAATCATCTCAGAAATACAACCCTGCTCCTCTGAGGGGCTGGGGAGGAGCAGCCTGAGCTCACCTGCCTCTGCACCCCAGCAGCAGCAGGAAGGGCTCCCACAGCTCCAGGGAGCAGCCAAGAGCCAGGCTGGGCTCCTGTGGCTCTCCAGAATTCCATAATCCTGACCCCTCTTGCAGCAGGGCCAGCTCTGCACCAGCTCCTGGGCTGGGACAAGGATCCTGGACTGACTTTGGTCTTGATTTGCCCACCTGGGTGCTCCAGCTCTGGGCTTTTGCTGCCCTTCCATGGGGAAGGGAGGGAATCCCAGCCAGCCCTGATGGGAGCAGCACAGAAAGCAGGAGGGGAAGCAGCAGAGCAGGAACCCTGCACCCCCAGCTGGGCTGAACCCCAACCCCAGACTTTGCACAGGGCCAGGGGGGCTCCTGTTCCCCAGAGCTGCACCAATCCAGCTGTGCCTGCATTTCCAGCTGTTTCCCAGCTACACAGAGAGAGAAATCCCCTGGATCCATGGACATCCATCCCTAACAGACAGAGCAAAATGCTCCTCCCCAGCTCAGCACTGGGGGCTGCAAGGGGCCCCTCAGCAGCCAAAAGCAAACCTGGACACACAGACCAGGAGCTGTTTGTCCTTCCAGCCCTCAGCTGCACTGAGGGGAGCCAGGGAAATGGAGCAGCACCAGGAGCTCCAGCAGATCCTGCAGGGGAGGGTCCCCAGCCCCTCTGGTGGGGCTCAGAGCAGCTGAGCCCAGCTCAGCAGGGCAGCAGCAGCCTGGGAGGTACAGCAGAGCCCAGCCAGGGCTGGGGATCTCAGAATGAGCTCACTGCCACTCCTGGGGGGCACAGGAGCCTTCCTCATCTCCCTCCTCACCCCCTCCCCGATGAGAGCTCCAGAGCCCAGGCAGGGCTGGCTCTGCTGGAGGTGCCAGCTCAGCAGGGCTGAGCTCCAGCTGAGGGTTTAAAACGCTTATGAAGCGAAAAAAGCAGCTCCACACCTGGGGGGGGTGGGCAGGGGGGGCCCTGCACGACCTGGCTGAGCAGGAGCTTCATGGAACCTTGGTTCAGACACAACTGCTACGAAAATTGCACTTAGTGATTGTCTGGTTACACTTCTGTTTGTTTGTTTGTCCTCCCTAAAACTAGATAGGCTTTCTGTACAAACTTGGCTTGAAGTAGAAACCACGTAAAATTCCCATTGAAAATAATGAGAATCTGATATCAAAGGTGAAGTCTCTAGGGGGTGGGAGGAGGGGGAAGCAAAGAAACAACAAATGGAAGGGGAGAGCCGTGGGAAGGGAGCAGAGAGGGATTTAATCCCCAACATCAGAGTCCCGGTCCCCGATGAGCCAGAGCACGTGGAAGCTGAGGGCCAGCAGCCCTGTCCCAATCAGGTCCCCCAGGGCTGTCAGGTAGGGGATGGAGAAGTTGTCAGGGTCCAGGTGCCTGCCCCACATCCAGTGCACCATCCAGTCAGCAATGTAGAGCAGGATCAGCACCTGGAAGAGCCACAACCCCTGAGCTCTGCACCCAGATCAGCTCTGCCTGCCCCAGGGAATCACAGCCCATCCCAAAAAATGGAGCTGGAACTGTCAGCCACAATTCCTGAGCTCTGCAACCCCAAATCAGCTCTGTCTGCCCCAGGGAATCACAACCCATCCCAAAAACAGAGCTGGAACTGTCAGTAACAATTCCTGAGCCCTGCAATACCAGATCAGCCCTGCCTGCCCCAGGGAATCACAGCCACATCCCAAAAACAGAGCTGGAACTGTCAGTAACAATTCCTGAGCCCTGCAATACCAGATCAGCTCTGCCTGGCTCAGGGAATCACAGCCACATCCCAAAAAATGGATCTGGAACTGTCAGTAACAATTCCTGAGCCCTGCAACCCCAAATCAGCTCTGCCTGCCCCAGGGAATCACAGCCCCATCCCAAAAACAGAGCTGCAACTGTCAGCCACAATTCCTGAGCTCTGCAACCCCAAATCAGCTCTGTCTGCCCCAGGGAATCACAACCCATCCCAAAAACAGAGCTGGAACTGTCAGCCACAATTGGTTTTGGGTGTCCTTCACAAGAATCACCCCTGTGGGCTCCCACAGCTCCAGGAAATGCCAGGGAAAAGGGGAAACACTCCCTGCAAATCCCACATCCTCTCTCCATCCATCACCAGCCCTTTCCAAATTCCCAAATCACCCCCAGGACAGATGAGGAGGAAACACTCTGGCTATCAAAAGGACTCCAAAGAGAGCAAAGGCAGATTCTAAACTCCCCAGGAATGGAAGGGAGGAGCTGTGTGTCTGTCAGGCAGGGACAGGCTCTGCACACCTGAGCAGTGCCCAGGGCAGGTGACACCCCTGGCCAGCCCAGCCCTGGGGGCTCCCAGCTCACCTGGAGCAGTGCTGCTGTCATGTAGAACAGGATGAAGATGAGGGTGAGCGTGGTGTGGCCCCCCTGCATGGAGCTGATGGTGTAGAGGAAAACCAGGTGCCCGGGCACCACCAGGAGGAAGAGCACGCGGGCAGAGCGGGAGTTCACGTCTGCAGAGGGGATCCAAGGGTTAACAGGCCTGGCTGACACCCTGCAGCCGTGCCCAGGGCCAGCCTGGCAGGCTGGGAGTGCCCTGCATGGGACTGCAGGTCCCTCCCACCCACTGACTGCAGATCTGGCAGAGCCCGTGTGTCCCTTCCAGCTCAGCACATCCCTCACCCCCGAGCACTGAGCCCCTCGCTGTGCCAGGCTCAGCTGGCACTCACCCTCCCCTGGCTGTACCTGGGCTGAAGAAGGTGCTGCAGGGGCTGGGGCACCTCCTGGGGGCCGTGCCAGGGCTCTCTCCAGGCTCCCCACTCATGTGCAGGTAGGTGGAGATGCGGCTGGCCTGCACTGCCACCAGGTTGCCTCCCACACCTGCAGGGCACAGACAGCGCTCAGGGCACCTCCAGGAGCTGCTCCCAGCACAGCTGGAGGTGCCAGCTGCTGGAATTACACAGCACAGCCCATTCCTGACCCCACTTCTGCTCCTGCAGATGAGAGGAGCTGGGACAAAGCTGAAGCAGTTTTGTTACTGCAGCTCGGGGTGGAAGAAATAAGTGAAACAAAAATGAGTCAGGCAGCAAAACAGACACAGGAAGTCCAAAACTTTTCTTTTTCACATAAAACTGTGAAAACCAGCAGCACAAGATGCACTGGCTCAGAATTAACTCCACTTATTGGAAAAAAACAATTAAAAAATGAGCTCTCCTGGTTTGTCAGGCAGAAAGGAGGTGAAAACTTTACACCAGAACCAATCAGATTTCCTGACTCCAAAGTACAAATACAAAACTTTGTGTTGCCAGGGGCAAATATTTTGGAAGGTGAGGGATTTCCACCAGACAGGTGGAATAAGGAAATGAAGAAGTCCCTGGAAATGTGGTTTTTAGGGAATAACCTCCCAGGCCTTTCACCTGTAAGGGTGGCACAGCCAAACCTGTGTGCCCCTGGTTTTCTGAAGGAATAATAAACTTTTCTACAGGAATAACTCACTTTTCTAAGGGAATAATTCACTTTTCTAAAGGAGTAACTAACTTTTTTAAAGGAATAACTGCTTCTCTAAGGGAATAACTAACTTTTCTCTAAGAATAACTAAGTTTTCTAAAGGAACAACAACTTTTCTACAGAAATAACTACTTTGCTAAAGCAAAATTTTTTCTACAGGAATCACTCCATTTCTAAGGGAATCACTCCATTTCTAAGGGAATCACTCCATTTCTAAAGGGAATCACTCCATTTCTAAAGGGAATCACTCCATTTCTAAAGGGAATCACTCCATTTCTAAAGGGAATCACTCCATTTCTAAAGGGAATCACTCCATTTCTAAAGGGAATCACTCCATTTCTAAAGGGAATCACTCCATTTCTAAAGGGAATCACTCCATTTCTAAAGGGAATCACTCCATTTCTAAAGGGAATCACTCCATTTCTAAAGGGAATCACTCCATTTCTAAAGGGAATCACTCCATTTCTAAAGGGAATCACTCCATTTCTAAAGGGAATCACTCCATTTCTAAGGGAATCACTCCATTTCTAAGGGAATCACTCCCATTTCTAAGGGAACCACTCCCATTTCTAAAGGGAATCACTCCATTTCTAAGGGAATCACTCCATTTCTAAGGGAATCACTCCATTTCTAAGGGAATCACTCCATTTCTAAGGGAACAACTCTCAGCAGCCAGCCAGCCCTGCAATCCCAGCCAGCCCAGTTTGCCCAGGGCTGCAGGGCAGGACTCACCATTGATGACAGGTGTGAAAACTGCCATGCCAGCAAAGTTGGGATCCGACACCGTCCTGTCCAGGATCAGCCCCCCAACGCTGCAGGGGGAGGCAGATGGGGGAGGTCAGGGCTGGGAGAAGCCCAGGGGGGGTTTGGGGACAGGGCCAGCCCCACCTGCTGATGGCCATGGCGATGATGACGGGCTCCCAGCCCGAGTACAGCACCTCCCTGGTGGCCGAGTTCCTCTTGGCCACCACGATCCAGAGGGGCAGCAGGGAGATGAAGAAGGCACACACCAAGGGGTTCACGTAGGCTTTGCTCTCTGGGGAGGGGAAGGGCAAGGAAAGAAGCAGAGAAATCAAAGCCACGTCCCTCAGCAGCTGCAGGACCTGCTGGTTCCCTCTCCCAGGGAATCTGGGATCTGTTTTCCAGCAGATCTCACTGAGATCTCTTCAGTTGCAGCTGCTCATCCCCACTCCCCACAGCCAGGCAGGATCTCCCAGGGCTGTTTCCTCCACCCCTGGATGAACCTGAGCCCCAGCCCCGTGTCCCAGGGAGGAAGGAGGAGGAAGGAAGAGGAAATTGGGAGTGTCCAGCTGCAGCCCTGCCCTGAGGATTCCCAGCTGGAGCTGATGGAATCCCAATCTGCCTTCTGCCACTGCTCCAGCCCCAGCCAAGCACTGCAAGGGACCAACCTCTCCCTGAGCACTTCCCTGGGCAGCAGGAGCTGCACAAGGAGCGAGGAGATCCCTCCCTGCCCCAAGCTGAACCAGGCAGCTCCGGGGCAGGAATCCCTCCCAGCCCAGAGCAGAGAGGCTGAAATGAGAGCAAGGAGCAGGCAGGGACAAGGCTTTTAGTGGCTGCTCACCCAGCTCCTTGTACAAGCCCCAGCTGATCCCAGAGAGCAGAGCCAGCGTGATGAGGTCGCCCAGGCTGGCGGCGATCGGCGTGGCCACGTTGTCAGGGTTGATCCCCATCCTCCTGGAGCCAATGATCACCCCAATCATAATCATGCCTGCAGCAGGAAGGGCAATAAAAACCAGGCTGAGGCCAAGGGGCTGCTGAGCCTGAGGTCCTCACAGCAGGACACAGGTGGGTTAAATCTTTGGATGAAGATTCAGGAGGATGTTCTCTGAGGTTTTCAAGGTTGTTTATTGTTTCTTATCAAAGAAATTATTTCTCTAGCTGACAGCACTCTGTTCAGCTTGAGATCCACTGCCTGTCCTTGGGGCAGGACTTATCCTTTACACTATAAATTACCTACCTAATATTTACAATTACTTTCCTATACATGACAATTTTATTACACTGTCCAACTCTGTCTCAGACCAATGTCAGGCTGGCACTTAACATGGATGGCATGAAGAAGAAGAAAGAAAAGACACACCCCACCCAAAATCCTCCATATTAGCTTCAAACCCCCTAATATAAACATTTCTAAAAATTCACTTTTCTATCGTCTAACAATCTAATTTATACTCCAATTATTTTTTGTGACTTGTAATCCTTCCTGCAATGTTGGTAATTTTTTTTCAGTGACTTAAGTCCAGCCCATGGTGTCAGGGTCCGCACCACATGCAGAGTCCTGAGCACCATGCAGGGTCTCTGAGACTCCTGCCAGGGGGGGTCTAGAGGCACCCAGGGAATCCCAAAGGGGAGGTGAGTGTTTTAGAGGGGCAGCTGAGAGGGGGAGGCTCTCACCCAGCACCAGGGAGGCGATGAAGGCAGTGGCCACGCTGCTGGCACACAGCAGCACCGCGTGCTCCAGGCTGAAGTGCCCGTCAGGGATCCACCCGAACACCACGGCTGCAATCGAGGCCAGGAATCCAACCACGGTGGCCTGGACCTGGAAATGGGGACAGAGGCACCAAAACAGCCCCAGGCTGTGGGGAGAGGCTGCCAGAGAATCTGCATCACCCCTGGCAGTGCCCAAGCCAGGCTGGAGCTGGGATAGTGGAATGTGTCCCTGCCCATGGGAAATGGATGAGCTTTTCCAACCCAAACCACTCCATGATTTTATTCTGTGATTCTAAGAGGGAAGCTCCACCCAGGGGGAGCAGAACCACCCAATGCCCTCCCATCAGGCAGAGAATATGACAGCAAACAGCCAAACAGGGCATTGAAACCTCCCACAGCTGCCCAGCTGCAAACATCCCCCTTCCCTCCCCTTACCTGGATCAGAGCCATGTTCCCTGTGATCATCTTCCAGAGCTCCTTGGGGGTGTCCATCTGGCCAATATTAGCCTGAAGAGCAAAGGAGACACTGTGAAAGCCTGACAGCTTCTCACCTGCAAATTCCTGCCTGCCAGAGCCCCCCAAACCCTCAGCTCTGGCAGGAGAATTCAGCAGGAAAGGGAGTGTGGAGGGAATCACACCAAGCAAAACATCTGGAGGGAATGTTGCAATAGCAGTGAGACCTCTCTGTGCCCCTGACTGCACTTCCTGTGGAAATCATTGTATTTCTGGTGGAAATTATTGTATTTCTGGTGGAAATTATTGTATTTCTGGTGGAAATCACTGCATTTCTCAGGGAAATCATTGCATTTCTCAGGGAAATCACTGCATTTCTCAGGGAAATCACTGCATTTCTCAGGGAAATCACTGCACTGCTGACCCAGCTGGGTCAAGCTGCCCCCAGGCCAGGGTGCAGAGCTCAGCTCAGCTCTGTGCCCTGCACGTGGGGCAGAGCTGGCAGCAAACCCTCCTGTGCTGGAACAGGCTGAGCAAACAAGGCTGGGGACACGTGGGGACACAGAGCAGCAGTGGCACAGGGTCACCTGGCACAGGAGGGGCTGGGCAGGATGACCAGGAGAGGGAAATTACTTGAATTCCTGGTGTAAGAACCACTGCAGGGCATGAGCTCTGCTCCTCTTCTCCTCCTGGATAAGTTTATTTCCAATTTGCATCATTAGGAGCTGATGAGCTCAGGAACAAGGGGGAGGGAAGTGCAGGTTGGAGGTGCTGCCTGCACAGCAGCAATTTTCCTCCTCTCAGGTGGAAAACAAGAAAACCAGAAATCATTGATTGATTAATCCCCCTGCTCTCCTTGCTGGATGTGCTTTGGAGCTGCCAGCCGGTTTTATTGAGATGCCAAATGATTCTGGGCAGAGGGGAGGAAGGAATGGGGGAAAACCAACAAAACCTGACTGGAGCAGCACATCCAGCACAGGAACCTGAGCTCCATAAGAAGCCTGACCTTAAAATTCCAGCCACATGGCAATTAGGCTGGGATTAGCACAACCTCACTGCAGGCACTTAATCCTTTAACTAATGGGGGAGTTCTGCCTCTTAATTGTGAAAGGAATTTCTGAGGTGCCCTAAAGCAGCACTAATTAGAAACCCAAAATGTGAGAATCCCTGCAGGCTGCTCCCTGGGGGGAGAGCTCAGGATGAGCCCCAAGAGGGAGAGGGGGCTCCCTGTGCACCCCTGGCAGCTGAGATGCTCCTGCCCCCAGCACAGGCAGGGCAGGGCAGGTTCAGGCATTGCCTGGTTTTAGGGGGGCAGGCAGGGCCAAAGCCTGGGGACAGGAGCTGGGGTGTGCCTGTGAGCCCCTGCAGCCAGCAGGGCACAGTTCTGCATTCCTGGCTCCTCTGCCAGGGACACACCAGGGCCAGCAGGGGAAGGTCCCTGGGGCTGGGACAGCAGGGATCCCATCCTGATCCCTTTGGGGATCAAGGGATTGGTTCCCCAGAGCAAAGGGGGTGAACAAAGCTCAGCCTCTGCCCCCAGAGCCACAGCACCAACCTCCAGAGGAGAGGAGCTGCCAGAGGAACCAAGCCCTGCAGCTCTGCTGTGCCTCCTCAGGCAGCCAGGAGAGCAGAGAGAGCCAGGCAGGACTGAATTCTCCATCCCTCCAGCTCAGTGAGTTCCCAAGCAGCTCCTTGGGCTGAGGAACATCAGAACCACCAGGAGCAGGGGCAGGGGACAGAAACAGGGACAGGGACAGGACCCAGCTGCCCCCTGCAAGGGCTCCCCTCAGGAATTCCCATCCCAGGGGAGTTAAAATCTCAGCAGCAGGCAGAGAGCACCTTGCAGGTGGGAGATGCCAAGCCCCCAGCATGGGGACACAGGGACATCAGGCTGGAGATGCTCTACAGAGGAGGGAGTGTCACTGTCCTTGTCCTTGTCCCTGCCAGGACAGGTGTGGGTCCCTCTCCAGGGGAGAACACAGAGCAATTCCTGGGCTCTGAGGAGCTGCCAGAGCCTGCCCAGCCCTCAGGGATGCTCAGGGCACAGGGACCAGAGGGGATTCCAGCAGGAGAAAGGCCCAGCTGTGACCTCCATGCCCCTGTGAGCTCCCCTCTGCCCCTGGCTCAGCCAGCCTGCTCTGTGACACTGCTGTGCCCAGCCCCAGCAGGAGGAACTGAGCTGTCAGCAAAGCTCCAGCACCATTAATCCTTGCAATCCCTTCAGCCCAGCAGGGTGGAAACACCTCCCCAGGCTGCACCCCAGGCTCTGCAGGGATTTTGGGGTCTGCCCTGCCACCCCCAGCCCTCCCAGAGCAGGTGTTCCTCTCCTGCCCACTCACAGCTGTGGACAGACGGGATGCCAGGGTCATCTCCAGGTTCCCCTTCAGGCCCAGCAGAGCAGGAACCAAGATAAAAACCTCAGTCACGTATTTGAAGACGTCCCAGTGCTGCAAGGTTGGAGCACAAGAAATAAAATCATTCAATAAAAATGGTTGATGCCACCCCTGAGTGTCACCTCTGTCACCTGGCACTGCCCTGAGCTGACAGCAGTGCCCTCCCTGCTCCACTCTGGGAGCTCTGCTGTGCTTTTCCCACTTCTGACATTTGCAGCAGGCACCACATGATCCTGCTGGGCTGAAAAATCCGCTCTGAGCCAGCAACTTTCAGTGAAAAATCCCCCAAAGAGCCACCAGTGACAAAATGTTTACACACCCAGAGGCCAGAACTGGGGAAGATGAAGAGGCTTTGCCCAATACTTGCAGTTTTTGGCAGATTTGAGTGCTGAGGTTTGGTCAGACTCAGCTGAGAGCCTTTTCTATGTCTGTGCCTTTCAAATATAAATATAAATATAAATATAAATATAAATATAAATATAAATATAAATATAAATATAAATATAAATATAAATATAAATATAAATATAAATATAAATATAAATATAAATATAAATATAAATATTTCCCTGCTACCTGTGTTAACTCAGACATTTCCTAACTCCTCTGCCCCTCCAGCTGCCCTGGGGTGAGGAGCAGAGGCTGCCATGGTTATTTAGGAAAAAAACAGAGTAATTGCAAATTGCAGGGCAAGCAGCCTTCCAGGGGAGCAGCTGAGAACACAAAACCACTCCAAACCCCCTCACAGCCACAGCCAAAACCACCCAAACCTCACTGCCCCGTTTTTTCATGGCCAGTGCCCAAAATCTCTGTTCCCCACCCTGCCATACTCCCTGAAGGACACAGGGCACAGAAATCCCAGCTGGGGATGTGCTGAATGTCACCCTGCAAATGTCACCTGTAAATGTCCCCTCCCTGAGCCCTCCTTGGCAGTGCCACCCTGCCAAACTTCTCTCCAGGACCAGGAAATCCATCAGCAAACACAGATCCACCTGCCTGCCCAACAGCCTCCTGGGAGGAAGGAGCTCTGATTTTGTGTTTGTTTTTCCACCCTTCACCTCTGCAGTTTCCTGGTGCTTTGCTATTCCAAACTCAAGAAATCACAGCAGGGAAATGAAAAAAAAAAAAAAAAAAGTGGAGGCAAGCTTGAGATGAACTGGGATAATTTCTCCTCAAAGGGAAAAGGTTTTTTTTTCCAGTGATAAAAATCCTCCTTGTGTTTCTGACAGCCTGGGGAGGCCCTGGCACAGGCTGTGACTCCCCATCCCTGGGAGTGTCCAAGGCCAGGCTGAGCTTGGAGCAGCCTGGGATGGGGAAAGTGACCCTGCCATGGGATGGGACCAGCCTTGAGGTCCCTCCAAGCCAAACCCTGAGGGATTTTATGCCAAGCTGACTCACAGATAAGATCCCTCAGCCACTTCCCAATCCCAGCTCTGCCCCTGCTGCAGGATGAGGCTCCTGAGGTCACCCAGGAGTGCTGGAGGTGCCCAAGGGTGGCACTCAGAGCTCTGGGCTGGGGACAGGTGGGGATGGGGCACAGGGTGATCCTGCAGGGATCTTCCAGCCTCGGGTCTGGGATTCTGTGTGATCTGAGCTCAGGGCTGGAGCTCCCCACCAGCCCAGCTCAGCCTCCCCAGCTATTTTTAGGAGGCTCTGGGATGGTTTTGCTGCGTGTCCAGAGGGTGAATCCCTCATTCCAGCCCCCCCCAGGGCTCCAGCAGGACGGGCTGGCTGCCACCAGAGCCACTTTGTCACTTCTGCCTGTGCGCAGCCTCCAGAATTCCCAGGGCAGGCACCAGCCCAGGCTCTCCATCACCTCACCCCAAGCCTGGCTTTGGAAATGAAGCTTTAGGGGAGGCTGCTCTGCCAAACTGGAGCCTGCAGCAGCTCCCTGAGCAGGACAGGAGCCCAGCCCTTCCCTGCAGAAAGGAAGAAAAGCCATTTTTGGGGAAGGAAAACAAGGAGGTTTCTGCAGAGCTCAGCAGCTCGCAGGACCCGTGGGCTCCTGCCAGATTTGTTAATGTCAGATGTTGTAAAACACTGGGAGTCTGTGGGGCTGCACAAAGCTCCCTGTGCAGGGAGTGCCCACAGAGCCAGAGCCAGGCTGCTGGGGAAAGTCAGGAGAAAAAAAACAAACAAAACACACAAACTATAAAAAGGCCAAAAAAAAACACACCCAAAAAAAAAAAAAAAAAAAAAAAAAAAAAAAAAAAAAAAAAAAAAAAGAAAAAAAAAGGGAAAAAAAAAAGAGGAAATAAGAATTTCAGTTCAGTTCATGGAGCTGTTAAAATCACACAGAAATACAGAAATAAGCTGGTTTTAGGGAAGCAAACACAGCAGGCAGGATCCCAGTGCCTCCCATGCAGCCCTGCAGGGCTCTGGAAGAACCATCCCCCTTCCCCACCTGTGCCATTCCCAGGGCTCAGTTAACCCAAGGCTGAGGGGAGCTGGAGCTGCCCAGCCACAGGCTGAGCTGCTGTGGGACACAGGAATTGCAGTTTTGTTCCCAAAGGCCACAACAATCAGGGCAGCAGAGCACAGGGCACAGTCCCAGCCCTGCCTGCTCCAGGAAAAACTTCAGCCGGGGCTCAAACCACTTTGGGGAACTTCCAGAAGAGCCAGGCAGGAGTTTACAGGGATTCTTGAAAGGAAAATGTGCTGGAAATGTCCTTATTTTTCAGAAAACGATTCTGGTAAATCTCTCCCAGATTAATTGAGCCCGTCCAGCCTTTCCTGTTTGGAGTCTCTGCCCAGCTGCCCTGGCAGGTTCCACCAGAGAGGCCACAAGGATGAGCAGAGCACAGGGCAGGCAGGGAAACTGCTGCTCTGGGCAGGACGGCTCGAGGAGTGTCTGCCTGACCACCCACACACCCCAAAATCCCCCCTGGCTTCCTGGCAGTGAGCTGGGCTGGTCCCAGCTGCCAGGGGCTGACACTGGAGCTCTCCCTGCCCACGCCAGGGCTTGTTTACCCCAGCCCAGCAAACACAGCAGCTCCAGCACAGCATTTCTGGCTGCCCACAGCTCCCCAGGGCTGCACCCCATCCCAAACCCACCGAGTCTGTGCCTCAGGGATGGGAGGCCTGGCCTTCAGGGCAAGGAGAAGCTGCTCTGCTGGCAGGCACGCTTGGGAAAGTGGTGCAGAGCAGCACAGGAGCCCCGGTTTGCAAAGGCACCATTCCCACATGGAACACAAGCAGGCTGGCAGTTCCCACAGCGTCACCTGCCTCAGGGAACACCTCGGTTCCCATCCAGAGCCCTGCTGGCCTTTGCTAAAAGGCATCTCCACAGCCCTGCCACCCCGGGTGCCTCCAGAGCACAGGGAGTGGTGCAGGAAGCTCTGGAATGAGCCTGGCACATGCTGGGAGAAACATTAACCTGGCTGGCACGAGCCTGAGCAGCACAGCACGCTCCTGGGTGGGAAGGGACAAGAGGAATCAGTCCCTGGGGTGGGATGGCAGCAGCAGGGAGGGGATTTAACTCCAGATGTGATGCACACAGTGCTCTCAGTTCCCAGCTTCAGCTGCACCTTCTCCTCTGAGCCACAGCGTCCTTATCCCTCACACCATTCCCATCTCCTTAAATTAACAGAGCCAGGGCTGGGACAAGGTGATGGAGGTGATGGAGGGCTCCCCATCTGCCCCAGGGAACTGTTTTCCCCCCAGCCTTGGCGTTCCTGGATCCCACCACTCCCCAGAGCCCGAGCTGCAGAGGCAGGGCAGCCCCGTCCTACCTGCACCACGTCCAGCACCATCCCGGCAGCCACGGTGCCGAACCCGGCCAGCAGGAAGGGGAAGAGCACCTGCAGCCCGATGGAGAAGGAGGTCTCCTTGAGCGGCGGGGCGGGCTCGGCGCCCCGCTCCGTGCTGGTGTCATCGCTCTCGTTGCTCTGGCTGCCGTTTTCCAGCAGGGCATCCTCCTCCCTCACGCCCTTGGCGTTGGCTCGGGACTCCAGCAGCAGCTCCACGCCGCCGCCCTGGGGCCGCAGGGGCTCGGCGGGCTGGGCGCGCTCCGGGCCGGCCGCGCAGCCCCCGGGCACGGCCCCGTTGGCCTGGGGGGGCTCCTGCTGCTCCAGCTCGGAAGCCATGCCGCAGGACAGGCTCTGCTGACCCTTGCCTCGCTGGGCCTACAGCCAGCAGCTGCTCCAGGAGGGATCTTCTGCCAGCAGCAGCTTATCCACACGGCCTGTGCAGCATGGAGCAGCGAGCTGTGCCAGCGCTGCTCGCCCGCCCGGGAGTGCAGAGCCTGCTCCTGCGGCAGAGATCCCCATCCAGCAGCGCCCAGCCAGGGGACGGCGAGCACGGGCGGCCAGGGGACACGGCAGCAGCTGGGAATGGCAGCAATTCCCTCGGCTCCGCTCCTCTCCAGCGCTGGGGGTGCAGCAGCCACCAGGGCGGGATCCGAGCTTCCCTCCCTTGATGTGACACCTCAGTGCATCTTCTCCCGGCTTTTTTTCCAGAGGGAAAACCAGATGAAGTGAAGGACACAGAAGCTTAAAGGAACACTGAAGGAAAGGACTGGATTTTGGAGATGATCCCACTCAGGCTCTTCTTGCTACGAGGGCTTTGCCACTTCCTCCAGTGGCACTGTCCCTCTGCAGAATTCCAGTCCGAAGGCTCCTGCGGGCTTTCTGCCAGAGCAGCCAGCGATTCCAGCAGGCTTCGAGTGTCACTGCCGTCCTCCTCCTCCTCCCCCAGAAGAATTTCTCACCCAGCAGCACGAGGCGAGCACAGCTCTCACTCCGAGTGACAGCAGGTCCCCAGCGAAGGTTACTCACGGAGCTGGGCGGGCTGCAGGGTGGGGGCTGGCATTGGGACAGCCTGGGGCTTGACGTGGTTTTCCAAGAACTCTTCTTTCACCTGAAACACACGGCAGGAAAGCCGATATTCCGTGGGGTCCCGTGGCTCCTGGCAGGGCCCGCAGCTATCCCCTGGCTGCTCTCCCAACCCCAGGCACCCTCCGGGCTCAGAGGGGGTGCGGGGGCAGAGCAGGAGGGACCCGCAGGACGAATCCCGCGCCCGGGGCTCCTCCGGGGCTCCTCCCGCTGCCGCAGCGCCGGAGCTGCCGCAGAGCCCGCAGAGCCCCCGGTGCCGGTACCGCTGCCGTGTCCCCAAGGCACCGGTACCGCTGAGTCCCCACGGTACCGCTGCCCTGTCCCCCCGGTGTCGGTACCGTGTCCCCGCGGTACTGGTACCGCTGAGTCCCCGCGATGCCGGTACCGCCGCTGTGTCCCCCCGGTGTCGGTACCGTGTCCCCGCGGTACCGCTGCCCTGTCCCCTCGGTGTCGGTGCCGTGTCCCCGCGGTGCCGGTTCCGCCCGGTGCCGCTCGCTCCGCTCCCGCTGCGCACCCGCGGCTCCCCCGCCGCCCCGCGCTCAGCCCCGCCGGGCCCCGCCCCGCGCCGCCCTGACATCACCGCCGGCCAATGGCGGCCGCGCCCGCCCCGCCGTGCCGCGCTGCAATTGGTCCGGCGCGCGTGGCGTCACGTCTGGCCCCGCCCCCGCAACGAGAAGGCCACGCCCCTTTGGCGGCTCGGGGGGCGGGGCCTGTGGTCACGTGCGGCTGAGCCCGCACCGGGCTGGAGCGGTCGGTGTGTCTGTCTGTCCTTCCGTGTGTCTGTCCATCCCTCTGTCAGTGTGTCCGTCCAGCCGTCCTGCCGTCCCTCCTTCCATCCATCATCCATCCATCCATCCATCCATCCATCCATCCATCCATCCATCCATCCATCCATCCATCCCTCCATCCATCCATCCATCCATCCATCCATCCATCCATCCATCCCTCCATCCATCCATCCATCCATCCATCCATCCATCCATCCATCCATCCATCCATCCATCTCCCATCCATCCATCCATCCATCTCCCATCCATCCATCCATCCATCCATCCATCCATCCCTCCATCCATCCATCTCCCATCCATCCATCCATCCATCCATCCATCCATCCATCCATCCATCTCCCATCCATCCATCCATCTCCCATCCATCCCTCCATCCATCCATCCATCTCCCATCCATCCCTCCATCCATCCCTCCATCCCCCGTGCTTTTACCTGCTCTCACCCGCTCTGTCCCTCGCAGGGGATCCCTCGCTGTGCCCCTGGGGACAGGGATTTCACAGGTGACCAGGGGTGTCCTGTGGTGCCACCACCCCCAGGGGTGATTCCACCCAGGGAAACTCGGCTGGATCCAGGCCAAGGAGCACCAATGTTCTCAGTGGTACCCGCTGGATTTCAGGTTTCTGCCCGGCTGAGGCAGCTCAGAACAAAAGCTCAGGAATATTGTCACGTACTCTGCCTCTGTTTGTGCCAAACTGTCCCAAACAAATAAATAAATAAAGAGCATAAAAACTCCTGCTACAGAGGTCAGGTCCTCTGTAGAATTCTGTGTTCCTGAATGAACCAGCTCCTCTGATTCATGCTTTCCTTTTATTTCCCTTTTTTTTTTTTTTTTTTTTTTTTTTTTGGTCATGAGTGGAAATTTTGAGCAGTTGTTTTTCCTTCCTGCCTTTCCTTTCCTCCCAGGAAACGGTGAGCAGCGAGTTGTTGCTCAGGGTGATGATGTGACCCCAGCTCCAGGCCTTGGAGACACGTTCTGGGCCAATGAGGGTGGCTGGGACAGGGGATGTGTGTGTGGGGGAAGGGGAGGGCACTGGGGAGCCACATTCCCACAGGGACACAGGGACTGGGCGTGCCTGGAGCTGCTGACTTCATTCCCTGAGGAAACAGGAGCAGAAACAGGGCAGGGATCCATTGTGACCCCAAGCTGGGGGCTCTGCTCCCATCAAGAGCTGGGCACAATGAGGTGTTTTCCTGGAATGTTTGGTGCTTTTGGGAGAAGAGGATGGCAGGAACATGTGGAGCAGAACTGGACAGATGATTGGAGAAAGCAGCACTGATAAGGGACTTTTTATATGGGCAGAGAGTGACAGGATGAGGGGCAATGGCTTTAAACTGCCAGAGGGCAGGGATGGATGGGATTTTGGGAAGAAATTCCTCCCTGGGAGGGTGGGCAGGGCTGGCACAGGTGCCCAGAGCAGCTGTGGCTGCCCCTGGATCCCTGGCAGGATGGGGCTTGGAGCCACCTGGAACAGTGGAAAGTGTCCCTGCCATGGCAGAACAAGTGAGTTTAAATTCCCTTCTGACCCAAACCACCCTGGGATTCTGGGATTTCAAGGGATGAGGAACCTTTGGGGTCATCTCACTCATCCTCAGGACCTTCACCAGCAAAGAAACCTGATGGAAAACTTTAGACATGCAGAGACACATCCCAACTCCAGCCACAGCCACAGCTGGGACTGGAGCTCCAAACCCTGCCTCCAGCCCAGCCTCCATCCTCCTTTGTCCAAACAAACCTGGCTGCAAGGCTCTGCTTCCACCTTCATCTTTCCTTCCTGATTCAGAAAATCCATCCCTCCCCTGAGATGGAGCCTCCATTCTTCCCTCACCTCCCCAAAAACCACGTGCACCCAAAAGTGACCTCACTGCTCCCCAGCTGCAGGCTCAGGAAGTGGAAGTGTGGGGACAAAAGCTGCCTGAGACAAGCAAACAGAAATAGATAACACCCCCACCAGCGAGGCTGAGATCAAAAAAGCAGAGGATGAAAGGGCAGGAAATTTGGTTTCCAATTGCAGGGAGCAGGTAGCAAAGGCAACACAAATGTTTGGAAAGGAAGGAGCTGAGCACTGAGCTGTGCTGGATCATGGAATGTCTCATGGAATGTTGTGCCCATGTGTTTTACAGCAGCCACGTGATTCTGAACTGCCCAGCTCTGGCCAGCACTCAGGAATGGCCTCAGGGCCCTTTCACAGGAGAGCCAGCAGGATAAAAGGGTTTGGCCAAAGTCACCCCAAAAATGCTGATATAAAGTGTGAGTGCCCTGAGAGTGCCTTTGCTCCCTGTCCTGGCTCCTCCACTGCCTGTCACAGCTCTGAATGGAGCCCCAGCTGCTCTGAGCAAGGATCCTGAAGGAACTGGGCTCCTAATTCCCTGCAAGAAGAAATGTCAGCAGGAAAACAAACCTGAGCAGGTTATGGAGCAGGACTTGTCCCTTCAGGTGTCACTGCAGGGCAGGCAGCAGCTGGGGGAGAAATGCACATCCAGGAAGTTCTGTTTGCCAGCCTGGAAGCAAACAAACCCATCTCCATCCTTTTTTCCAAGGTCCCAGCTGTGTTCCTGTGTCCCCCACGTGCTGTGACAAACACAGGGCAGCCCCTGGCAGGACCCTCCCTGTGCCCCTGGCCACGGGAGAGCACCTGGGGCTGCTTTTCCTGTGTTCCACAAGGTCAGCAGACCCAGTGGGACAGCAGGGACACCTGTCATGGAGCCACTGGGGATGTGCCTCACATGTCAGCTTTGTTCCAGTTACAGGCTGTGAGGAAATTCATTTCTAGTCAGAATTAAGCTGAAGAAAACACTGATACCACAAGGCTGGACAGACCAGAGACTGATGATAAAATATACACAATAATCTCTTAAATCCCCCTAATTCCTGCTCTATGAAGACCCTCTCACTTCCCAAAATCCCAAAGAGGATTTTAGATTAACATGTGTACACACAAGGCAGTCCTGCAGTACCAACAGTTGCAAGTGGAAGGATATCAGATCCAGAATAAGTGACCCAGGGGATCATCTCTGTAGTAGTGCAAGGGCAGGCAGAGAGTTTAAGTGATCTGAGTATTTACAGGGCCTCAGTAACCCACACCACTGTACTGGGTTAAAAACATGAATTAAGAGGCACAAAAAGCACCTTGGGAAAAGCTGCATGATGTGAACTTTGCTTGTAAAACCCCCAGGCCTGCCCTGTGACCAACCCACAGCAAGCCCCAGTGCCAAAGAGCATTTTCCCTTTGTCCCCTGCCCCCTGCCATGTGGTCATTTTCCTTCCTGCTGAGAAGTGACTGCAGCTTCCTCTGGGCCCCCCACCACAGCTCTGAGCTCAGCTCTGCAATCAGCAGAGGGATCTGCAGGGGTGGGGACCCTCCCTTCCCCCAGCCCAGCCCTTTATCTCTGCCTCCCGCTGCTGTGGGAGCGGAAAGCTGAGCCAAGCCCCTGCCCCAGTGTCCCACAGCCCTCCCTGAGCTGCTCAGCCAGGAAAACCATTCCCTGGGCAGCACTGAAAAATGCTGTAAAAATTCCAGAGCACCAGCAAGGACTGAAGAGATTGGCAAGAAGGTTCGAGCAGCAGCGTGCAGAGCACTGAAAAGCAGAGGGCTCAGGGTCACAGGCTGAGCTGAGCTGCAGGTGAGGAATTCTCCTCTCCAGCAGCAAAGTGGCTGAGCAGCCTCCAGGCTCTCATGGATGTCTCACTCCACAGCACTGACACAGGGAAATTTTCACAGCACCTGCTGGAGAAAATGGATTTCAGCAGCTCCATGGAATATCAAATGAAACAGCAAGAGAGGAGCCAAGAATCCAAGTGTCAAATGCAAAGCTGGAGGAAATGACTCTGTAAACACCTTGTTCCTCCAGCTCTGAGCCTGAACTCCCCATGGATTTTCACTTGGAGCTGAAAATAAACCAAGTTCTGTCAAAGAGAGCCCAGCAACAGAGCTTTCTTTAGAAAATGCAGGTGTGGGATGTGACCTTTTCTGCAGGGCCCAGCTCAGCTGGCCCAAAGCAGCACAACTGCACACCCCTCACTTTGAGTCAGTCTGGCACAGGAACATCAATGTTGTAGATTTGGGGAAAGCAGGGGCAGAAGGAAGCTGCTGTGGGTGTAGCACACTGGAACTGGGCTAGCACAGTGCTCAGATCATGTGTGTCACTATGACTGAGTTACCTGAACTCAGAGCAGAAAATCAGGCCCTTCCTTCCTTCTCTGAGTCAGAGGTAATTGCTCTCCCTGCTCCAGGCACAGTGACTCACTACAACACAGAAAGAATAGCTCCCAGAGTCATTAATCTGTTTTCAGCATGTGCTTGGCACTCTCCAGTAACTGCTCACACCAAGCAAGGCTGGAGGTGATCTTAACAGAAAAAGCATCATTCATATTATTCTTATTATTTATGTGAATTTCACACTGCACTTAGGAAAAGTGACATTTCCAGAAACATCTGCTGGGACAGTTAAATGGGGAAGGAAGAGAGCTGTGCTTCAGGAGGTGACACCAAACACTGAGTGACTCCTGAACTGTCACACAGCCATGGCCTGGCAGCAAATGGGACAAAATAAAGAGGTTTGAGAACACAGAGGCACAGCTGCCCCATGGAAAAAGCAGAGATAATCATCAGAAAATGGGAAAATGGGTAAAGATGGGGATGTGCTGCTTCCCCAGGGGATCCTGCAGGACAGGGGCTGTTTAAAGCCCTTGATGGCCTCTGAGGCTGCAGCAAAGCTCTGCTGAGCATGTCCCCAGTGCAGAGGCACTGCAGGATCCCAGCCCTGGATGAGCAGCACTGAATGAGCTCTGCAAGGAGCTCCCAGCCAAATCTCATGGCACACATTCACACAGGAGCTGCCAGCACAGCCCTGCCTTCCCAGCACCCTCACTTCTCCTTCAGCAGCAAAATGGATCTTCCTTCAACAAAACAACCCTCACCAGAACAGAGGTGAGGGGTTTTTGGCTGGGGGAAGATTACAGAATAGAAGGGATGCTTTATGTCTTCAGGACAGATTTGCTCCCTCCTTCCACACCACAAGAGCATGAGGATTTTCACAACCTGTGCTCTCTCATGAGATTTATCCCATCTTCTCCCTGATTTCCCATTTTCCATTTTCCAGTCCCTCTGACTGGCATCAGCTGTTAAACAATATTGACCCCACACAGCCACAGCCAAAGCAAAAGCTTTAAACTCACTTTTACAGAGATTTGCCAGAGAAAAAACAACAACAATCCCTTCTGTGCACCTCCCAGTGCCAGGGCTGTGCTCCATTCAGTGCTGGGCCCTGACACATCACTTTTGCTGTGCCTGCACACAGGAGCTCACAGGAGCAGTGACACCTCCACAAAAGAGCCACAGGCACGTGGCTGAACAAATCACAAAGTGCAGCAAAGCAGAAAAGATGCAAACTATTTACTGCCCAACAATGCCTGGCCAGGGTGAGCTGATTTTGTGTAGGAAAGGGAGCAAAGATTAAAGCTGGCTGGAAAATAGGTGGGTTTGTTTTGATGGAAACTTTATGGATTGCTCAGGTGTGGAAATGACTTCACTGCAATTACACAGCAACATAAAAAGACTAAATAATCATCAGAAAAGAATTCACATTCCTCATTTTATTAGATGAAACTGTCAGTTTTGTTTCAATTATTCAGCAGGTGATACAGTTGGAGCCCTCTGGCCACAGTGATAAGATCAAATAAATAAGAGAGGTGAGTGGAAAGAACTGGAATCACAGTTCCATCAGTGTTTTTCAGGATACATTTCAGAGTATTTCCTGTGCATTCCAGGACATGTCACAGTATGAATTTAGAGCAGAACATCCACCCATTCCAGTGCATAATTTAAGTTCTGAAAAACATCTGTGCAGCAGGAGGAGCTGCACTGGTCCCTGCAGCACAGACTCTGCCCCTGTCACACAGCAGCTTTCAGGCTTTTCTTTGGCTTACATCACTTTGTGAACTATTTATTGATAAAATTAATTTAATTAACTGATTAAATAAATTATTTGTCTAATTAATACTGGTAACCCCAACTGCCAAGGCCAAAAGAATGCTGAACCCTTTAGTGCTGTCACAGGTAGGCAAGAAGTGCAAGATGAAGCAGAGTCAACATCCATGGCCTGCCTACCCCAGGATTCCCAAAAAACTGAGCAGGAAAGTGGAAATGGCTTCCAAATGGCACTGAAGGAACAGACCTCTGATCCCTCTGAACTGGAAGAAACTGAAGGGCTGCACATTTTTCACAATCAAGTTCTCAGAAGAGCAAAGGAAAAACATGAACTGACCCAGTGAGAAAAGAGAGGAGCAGACAACAGGGATTTCATTCCTTATTTCAAGCTGCAATCCCTTATTCTGACACCCAGTTGCACAACACACCTTGAGCCACACCATGAGTCAAGGAGGGAAAAAAATAATCACTAAATGATGGGAAAGAAAGTTTCCAGCACCTCCTCAGTTACAACAACATAGAAATTCTGGAGTAAACTGAAAACAGAGTCAGAAATGAGTGCAGCATGGGAGTGAACACTGACACTGGCTCAGAGTGCCATGGATGCTGGTGAGAGAGACCTCAGGAGAGAATCCCCATGGAAAATCCCCTGGAGAATCCCCAGGGAAGCAGCCCATGCCCAGCAGCAGTGCAAGAACCTCTCAGGGTGGCTGTGCAGTGACAGGAACCCTTTCACCACATCCCAAACCCTCACCTGAGCAAGATCCATTCACCAGAAAAACTGAGTTTGTCACAGATAATTCACCTTCTAGTGGTGAGTGACTGCTGATTATAGCTTGGATTTTTAGTGATTACCAATTTTAGAGGCTTCAAGTGCTGAAAAAATCCATGTCAGATTAATGGCTGCACATCAGAGCACAGAGAGCAGAAATCAGAGTTGTTTGTGGGGTTTTGCCACGTTCCTGTCACACAGCCAGCACTTCTCCCATCTCTGTGTAAACCACAATGTAAAAACAAACCCAAATTCAGTAACAAGACACAAGTGCATCTTCAGCCCCCTGTCCCAGAGCCCAGTGCAGCTGCTCTGCCCAGCAGGCTCACAGCTCGTGGGAGCTGGTGTGGGGCTCTGGAAGTGTCTCAATGTCACAGTTCTTGATCAGCTGAAACAGGAACTCCACCTGTTTCTCATAATTCTCAATGGAGATTCTCTCATTCAACCCATGGATCCTGAAAGCAAAAGGACATTTTTCAGTCCAGGGGGAATTTCTGACCCACCTGCACACACCCACAACCCTGCTTGGCTCTGAATTCATAAAGCAGAGCACAACAGAAAACAGCAATATAGAGCAAAACCTGCACTGTAACCAACACAGATGCACTGACTCCAAGGCTCAGAGCCCAACAGCTAAGTCTAGAAAAAAATCTAAAAATCTAATCAGAAAAAAAATCCAAATGGCCCATTTCTTGGCTATTTCTGTCACTGTTCTGTAGAGCCAGAACACTCAACTGCTGCATCATCTGCACCTTGATAAAATGAGAAATCTAAATAAGCAAACAATCCTTTGCATGATGATGCTGTTATCACATAAATGCAGGAAATTTCAAATCAATTCAGACTGGCAAGTGTCCAAATATGTTGATAAATCTGCAGGACAAGGCCAAGTACCACAACAACAGCTCTCCCACAAAGGATCCACTCAGCAGCACTGAATCAAACACCTCAGTGGGTCCTGCCTGCACTGGAAGGGACAAAGAGCCAGGGCTGACACTGTCCCAGGGTCATTTCCATCCCCAGCACCCAAACCTGCAGGAAATGGTGATCTGACAGTGAGCACAAGGCTGGGTTTCCTTCTGCCCACTGCTCATGGATCTCCTTTTCCCTGGGCCCCAGAGCTGCCCCAGACAGAGCTCAGTACCTGGGGAGATCATCCTGCCTCAGCAGCACAGGGTTGAACCTGTAAATGGCCCTGGTGACGTTGGTGAAGTGCCTGCTGTCCGTGTTTCCAATGCACGTGCCTGGAAAACAAAGCCCAGGGTTGTTCTGCAGGAGAGGAACAACTGAACTTTACAGTGACCCACCTTTCCCCAGGAGAGAGGAAAAGCAAATGATAACAGTCCTGCAGTGCCTGCACCAGAAGCACCACTGGAAACATTGATTGGCACATCCTGAACATTCTCTCCTTCAGGAGCAGGAGCTGAACACACAACTCAACCTAAGAACAACCTCCCCAAAAACTTAAACTTCAAACTTCAGTCCACCAACTACAGAGCTAGGAAGGAGCTGCAAGAAAGGGAAGGGGCAGAGATCATAAGGAACAATACAGAAAAGCAGGAATGCTTTTCCAGCTATGAAAACAACAAAAGAACTAAAGCAAGAAGACCTCCTCCTCTCCCTCACAATTCCTTTCTTCCCTGAAGAGATTCCTTTGTATGTGCAGAGAGCCCAATTCAAGGCTCATTGTTTCTGTCAGCTTCCTGTTTGCTTTTTTACTTCCACTACTAAAAAACAACATGGAAACTTGTAAAGCATAAAGAGGGAACGGAATAAAAAGAGGAAAAAACAGCTGTTTCCAGTAGTTAACAGCTGGGGTGGAGGAGTACACAGCACATGGAAACAAGGGAAAAGAGAAGAGGAAACAATAATCATCATGTGCCTGCTGTCACCTGGGACCACACTGTCAACATCTGGGAAAACGTCCAGGACGGTTCTTTGAAAAATATGGACTGCAAATGTCTGCTCATCCCAAGGGCTGATGGGCAGGGGGTCAAAGGCCTCCACCACAGCAATCTTCACTCTGTCATCAGCAATGGTGCTCCTGACTGCCTCCAGCACCTGGGGGTGAAACACACACACAAAAGGAGCACAAGAAATGAGAAAGCAGATGTTCAGCTTTCCAGAAAACATCTGTCAGACTGAGTGCCAGTCCCTCTTCCTCTGCTGAGTGCATGGCTGATAATTCAGCTGAACTTTTAAATCAGACACATCACTGTCTCAGGGTACTCCTGAACTGCTTCAGCCCTGAAAGGCAGCTGCTCAGCCTGCTGCTCTTGGAAATTCTGGCATCCAAGTAATCCAGAAAAAGCTTCCAGAGAGAGAAACTTCCAGCAAAGGCTTGGGCAGGGAAGATGTTTTGTACTGACATTTCCCAGCTGCCCTGGGCTGGACAGGCCTGTCAGCCCCCCTGCAGTGTGCAGGATTCCCAAATCTCCCAGGGGACAAACCCTGAGGCTCCAGATGAGCCCCTCTTGAGCACTTTGTGCTCTTTGGCACAGAAGCTGAGATCTGATCAGGAGATCTGATCAGGAGATCCCATCTACCTCAGCAGCTGTCTCAGCTGAGTGGATCCTCAGGTTCACCGTGGCTCTGGCAGAGGAAGGGATGACATTCACCTGGAAAAAAGGAAGGGCCAAAAGTTGAAAAGGAAGTGAAAACCAGATTAAAATGCCAACTGCAAACTCAGAACTGCTCAAACAACTGCAGGCCTAAGATGCTCCACTGTTTCCACCAAGTGTGATGTCTCTTTCTGTGTTAAAACACTGCAAATCTTATCTAAAATGCAAATTAATACACAAAGAAATATTCATCAAATCAACAAAATTGAAGTTAGCTGTTACTTATATAGATGTTTTTATCTCTCCCTTCAGAGAATTTATACTGAGAAATTCTGAAGCTCTGGATTTTTAAGTGATATTTTTACCTCATTGTCACTTTACATGGTTCATATTTGGGTAAATCTAAGTTACTTAACGAGTGATTTTTATTGAAGATAACTGTTCTTATCTACAGACTGAATATTTACAACTTTGTTAAACAAAACCATGTGCAATCTTTAGGAAAAAACCCCAAGGAACCAGGGTGTCACTTTTCCCTTGGCCACTCTGTGTCACTGTTCAGCCACTGCATGTTTTTCTGTCCAGTGATGCTTTTCAGTCACAGGTTTTTTCAGGGACACACCAAACACAAACTCTGTTTTCCAGGGCTCCAGTATTTTTGGACAGCACCTCTTCCTTATCAGAGCAGGATCTGGCTGTTATCTCTCAGTCCAAGGTGCAGACTGAAGCCACTTCAGGCAAACCCCAGAGCTGTGCTAAAATGTCTGGGCCAGGGAAATGTTTGTGATTGTGACAGTTCCAAATATTGCCTTTGATACTTTGCAGGATTGTGCAGAAATCACATTTTCTTGTCTGTCCTAAAATATTACCAACTTTAACACTGGTGGACAAAGATCAGATACTTCTGAAGGGATTTTTAACTATAGCCAAATCCAAGCCACACCTGAGGTAAGAATGAGACTGTGGCACCACACAGGGCCCACACTAATAAACAGCTGGAAATTAAATGTCCTAATTGTCTCATCATAATTACAATGAAATACCTTGATTCCTGCATTAAACAGGGTGACTGCAGTGGTTGTTCGGATCAAGGCATTGGTGGAAGGTTTCAAGGCCATAACTCTACAAAAATAGAAACAAACCAAATTTTTCTAACAAGCTGGACATTGCTAAAAAATAAGCACCATAATTCCATAGGCAATAAGCTGGATGATGGCTTATTCAATTAACCAAGTGATCATTAACAGGAAATCACTGAATTATCTAAACTATAAAATAACTGATTTCCTGGAAGATTAGAAATGGCTCCATCTTTTAAGGTGAGAAGCTGGGGATGTTGATCAAGGATCTCTTTTCTTACCTGCTGACAATAGGTGAGAACAGCCACAAATTGCTCATGATGATGTTGAGAGGAAACTTGAACTAAGGGGAAGAAACAGAACCACAAATCAGAAAATTTTCATTTGTCATGAGCGTGGTGGAGTCACTTGAATATGGACAAAACAATTGCAGCAGAGACAATAATCTGGGACAAAAACTAGCTTTTTCTATTTTTTCTACATAACTGCTTTAAACTCTTCACTGGATTATTACTCTTAAGGAAATTTGGGAGTGAAATGCTGCTTCTCTCCTCACCTCTGCTGCGAGGTGCTCCATGGTCATGAGCTCTGGCCCGTGGCCAAACAGGTTGCGTAAGGGATTCTGCTCCAGCCTACAAAACAAATCAACACTGAAAAGGTAAAAAAAACCAACTTCACAACTTTCTGGTTGTTATTGCTCCAGAAGGATGTCAGGAATTTGGTTTTTATCCCATTTCTTGGAGATGCAAATCACACTTTGCTCTCCTGGTAAGTAAATGTGCAAGCTCAGATTTCTGGGCATTCCAGTCACGTGCAAAGATTTCTCTGAGAAACAGCTGAAAAAATCTCAAAGCCTGGCTCCTATAAATACATGGAAATCCAGAAAAATAGCTCACAGATCCCACCATGTCTGGACATCCTCAGTTTTTCTAAAATATGCATTTCTTAGCCAATTTGATATCTACACAGAGATGCAGAGAGATGATTTCTGCAGTCACATCATGACTCTATTCCAGCTTCATTGGCTTGGAGAATTCCCAGGTAAGGCAGGAGGGATGTGCAGGAACAAATTCCAGAGAAATCCTGCCACCCAAACAAAGGAATCTCTGTTCCTACTGAGTAAATTAGGGCAGACAGCATTTGTCTTGCTTTTAAAGAACTGGCTGACACTTGGAACAGCAGAAGTGCAAAGACCTGGCAATTGTTCCTTGGCTGGGAGTTGCATTTCTGCCCTTCAAAGTGAAAAACTGCAATTTCAAATACAGAACAGCAATTTGAAAATGACCTTAAACACAAATATTTAAAAAGTCATATATCAGTAATTTAGGAGGTTTTTTGACTGTTTTTGGCATTGGGTGACAAGGAAGCTCTCACCTGGACATGGCTGCTGCCAGAATGCCAATACTTGTCTCCTTAGGGGGAAAGGATGAATGTCCTGGCTCTTTTTCCACAGTGAAGTTCAGTGTCATTGAACCTTTTTCTGTGACAGCAATCCTGTCACAATGATAAATTAATCAATTAATTAACAAATAAATGACTAATGCAATTCCAAACACGCACGAACAGACTGTAGATAAAAATAACTACTCTGCATAGTTTTAGTGTGATAAAAACCACTCAAGCAGCAACAACAAATCATTAACAGTGTTTAGATCTCTGCAGGGCTGGTGTCTGGGCTGCCTCTCCAGTGAGCAGAGCTCTGCAGCACAGGATTGAAGTGCTCAGTGGAACACTGTGTCTGTCAGCAGGGCTGTGATGGGAGCAGGCACAGGCTGAAGGTCCTGCCTTGCACTTTGTGCCACTGCTGCACCTCCAGCAGCACCAACGCTGCCACACGTCTTGAGAACATTCTCTAGTGTCATCAACAATGTCATTTATCACTAATTAATGACTGGAAATGAATCATGGGGTCACTCTTACATAGCCACTGGCTTCTTCACCCCTGCAATGATCCCATCCAGCACGGCGCTGCCTTCGTCCAGCAGGAAGGAGAGTTTCACTCCTCGGGCTTCCAGCAGAGCTGCAATTTTCTTTGCTCCCTTCAGACCAGACACCTGTGGAACCCAGGCAGAGGAACTGATCAGATCCAGCCAAAACACTGGGAGGAAAAGTGGAAACCACCTTGCTGCTGGCTACAGCACAAAGAATGCACGAACTCCCCTGGGGAACAGCTCCAGAGCAATCATCAAAGATTCTTCCAAGAAAATTAATTGGAGATTGTTAATGGCCTGATAGCAGATGAATTTATATCCATGATGAGGAGTGCTCTCATTGATGAGTCACTGACTGCTGCTTTCATTTTGATATCTCAGAGCTATAAACACAGATTAGCAACTGCAGACCTGTTTATTCCAACTATTAATAATTCTTTGTCTATTTTGACAGTGCATAACCAAACCCACCTCTCCTGTCTCTCTGTACCACTGGAACATTTTTTGCCAGTTCCTCCTGAACATTTGGCACAACCATGAAAATCTCAACCCAGCTTTTCCTGTGTCCAAAATGGGATTCCTGCTGCACTTTCCTTGCAGGAAAGAATTTGAAGTGACACCCTCTGGTGTTCTTCACTCTTTGCTCATCACACCAAACCCTTTGTGAACGTCACTCCAAGCCAAACAACCAATCCATAACTGTGACCTGGGGCCTGACACAGTATCTCCCCACAGAACCAAGAAAAACAGGGAAGTCCTTCCAGCTAAACAATGTTTCAAAAGTAAGCCTTTCTACCTAGAGGAACAATGCAAACAGGCTGTTGTTCCAAGGGAAGGGAAGGGAAGAAAATACCTCCTCATCGTGGCCAATGCCAATGTAGAAGGAGCGGCGGGGTCGGTAATTCCTCCTCAGCAGGAATTCCAGAGCTTGCAGGATGCCCTGAGGGAAAAGCAGAACTGCTGAACCATCCCTGTGGGGTGATGAGGAGAATAAATGCAGCAGTGATAGGACAGAACTGTGATGCTCTCACAGCCCTGGTGCTGCTCAGCTACAGCTGCCACTGAGGATGTTCCCATTCCTTGCAGAGGACACTGCAGTGTTTTGATCACAAGGCTCTGGCAGGTGACAGTGGCAGAGTGGGGACATGAAATCCAGAGCAGCTGGTTTGGGGACAAACTGCCCAGGGAGCCCCAGAGGCAGAATTCTCCAAGGAATTCACTGCTGCCTTCCAGTGCCTGTCACACATCCAGGCTGCCTCCCACTGGAGCTGCCAAATCCAGGGGGTTTGGGGAGCAGCATGTTTGGTACAACAAGTGCCAAAATGACAGAAACAGAACAAGAAACTTAATCTGAAGAATGAGAAATCAAATCTACCATTTGCTGTGGCAATATATATAAAAAAATGCATTTGCTCTATTATTATTTTTCATTTTAAATTGCTTGATTTTTCACACATCACCTCAATATTGTCATCACCCATTTTTTGCCACGTTCACTGAAATTGCTGGCTTTTTCTTTTTTTTGGTCATTTGTGGAGTTATTTATGCAGTTCACAGCAGAATGAAGCACCAACCTAAACTTTTAAGTTTCAAGGCTTTGAAATTGATGATTAAACATCCTGAAACTTTCTAGGAGTGTGGCCTGTGTGACACTAAACATCTGCTCAAATTTAAATACAGGACTGCCACGAAAGTCATCATCAAAGTCACAAAGGGACATTTTCCTTCTTAATTTTTCCATCAACCTTTTCCCAATGAGAAATCTTTCCCAGATCAATCTTTTCTGAATCCATTCCTCCCAAATGTGTTTAGTACAGCAGATCTTTGTTCTTTCACAGGCTGGATAAAAGATGCAGAGTTGTTTGTCTATCCTATTAAATAAACAGTGTTTAATTTGAAACTCAAGCCTTTTCAAAGGGCTGATTTTGGCTTGGAGTGCCTCTGTGACACCTGGGGAAAAGGAAAATGTCTATCCCTGGTTTCAAACACAGCATTTGACAGAGAATGATGGAATGGTTTGGGCTGGAAAGGACCTTAAAGCTCATCCAGTGCCACAGGCAGGGAAACTTCCACTTTCCCAGGCTGATCCAACCTGGCCTTGGACAGTCCCAGGAAGGGGCAGCCACAGATTCTCTGACACCTGTGCCATAAAACTTTAAATTGGCATTTAAGCAAACACATCTGCATCTGTGAACATGATTCTCCTGACTGCTCATGAGTTTTAACCCTCACTGACAGTACTCACTCCTCTCCATCTTTAGGAAAAGTTGGGAGAAAACTGCAGGAGTTGGAATTTATCCAAACTAGGAATTCCTCAACACAGGATGGGTTGCTGCCCAGGCTCCATCCCTGTGGAAGGACATCACCAAGCTCACGTACAATGGCAGAGTTTTTGTTATCCAGAGTTCCTCTTCCATAGATGAAACCTTCGTGCTCTGCAGCTGAGAAAGGAGGGAAATCCCAGCCCTGGGGGGGAGCAGGCACCACATCCATGTGTGCCAGCAGCATGTAGGGCAGCAGGCCAGGGGCAGAGCCCTGCACTGTGAACAGGTGGCTGTATTCCCCAACAATCTCATGTTGGATGAACTCTGAAGAAAATACAGCTGGGAAGACTGTCAAGGGAAAAAAAAAATAAATTAAAGACACATGGAAAAGAAAAAACTAACAATAATGGCAAATGTTAGCATTATTCCAGAGAGCTGTTGCCTAGGTAGCATCAGGAGGGAACTGTACATAAGACTGGCCACAGCAGAGGATGGAAGTTCTCACACTTCTCCAATCCCCCTCACCTGGGATTTGAAACTCTCCTAAATAAAAGCAGAACTCTTGTTCAGCACTGCTGCAGCTCTTTTGCAGGGAGCAATGATGGAATTGCCAAAAAATGAGGTTGAAGCAGCAGCAGTCATCCTCTTTTTATTTTCTATGGCATTGAACCATCTCCAGGACCAAAACCCATCACTACAAAAAGTCTTTTTGGGGGGCATTGATACCCCCAAACTGCTGTTGCAGAGGGGACACGTGTGACATTTCTGACAGGCCTCTCTTCAGGAAAATAAAAAAATCTGTTCCCTTATATTCAGGAGTGATACATGCTCTCTTCAATTTGTTTATGAAAATGAAATAGAGCAGCAGAGATTGCCAAGACTGAGAGTGCAGTACCTTTCTGAATGTAACTCCCAAATTCTGCCATGGCAGTTGTGTTCAAATCCTCTGGAGACCAGGACACAGTTGGGATTTTAATGGCCCCTTCAAAGAAACACAGAACAGAAATCCCTCAGCACTGAAATCAAACAAAGCTAGGACTGCACTTCAAAAGGGGAAGTATATTTATGTTCCTGAGGGGTTTTTTTCCAGGCTTTAAACATTATTTCACAGCAGAGCACGAGCTGCCATGATCAAAACCAGACTGATGTGCTTCAGCTGGGCCGTGCAGCATTTGCTGACAGCTCAGCCAAGGTATCTCTCCAGATAATTTGACTCCACTTTTCATGCTGAAGTGTTGAATGATATCCTTAGAAATGCCACTGTCCAGGAGCAGCTGCAATTTGCTTGGGTGATCTGATTCCCCAGAGTCACAGACTCCTCTGGCAGCTGAACTGGCAGTCCAAGGTTGTTTCTCAAGAGTAAGGCAGGTTGTGATGGTTATTACATTCCATATTGCTTTTTTAACCTATATAAACAGACAGGGCTCTTGTTGGCCCTTTTGCTCTGCCCTGTCATTTAACCAGGCTCTCCAACACCCAGTCCCTGTCCTACAGAACATGGGAGTAACTCAGTCCTGGCTGCATTTCCAAACAGCAGCTGCCAGGAGAGGTTATGGATTCTTTTGAGGTTGTGTGATTCATGAATTAACACAAAAATCTATTGTGAGCCTTCCTTTTCCCATTAAAAAGAAGAATGCAAACATGATTTGCTAGGCAATAAATCCTACGAACCAGCAAGGTATGAGGTTTACACACAGGGTTTTATCACTTGGTGCCAGATTGTGGTTTCCTGCACAGTGCCAGCCCCTCAAATCTCTACGTCAGGCAGCACAAACAGCCCAGGACTGCTCACAGCAGTGGTGAGCAACAAAAAAGGGAGAAAATCCCGACTGTGACTTATCCAGTGGACAAAGGGATGTCTGGAAACGCCGTCATGGGTGTCTGGCAAAATTCTGTGTGTACGAGCAGGAAATGGTGGAGAAAATCAACACAGGGCAGGAGTTGGCTCAGGAGAACCACAGGATGGCTGAGGCTGGAAAATCCCTGTGGGATCATGGAGCCCCAGCTGTGCCCGATCCCCACCCTGAGCACTCAGTGCCACCCCCAGGCTGGGCACTCCAAACCTCCCTGGGCAGCCCCTGCCAACCCTTTCCATGAGGAAATTCCTGCTAAAATCCACCCTGAGCCTCCCCTGGCCCAGCCTGAGCTGTTCCCTCTCCTCCTGTCCCTGTTCCTGGGATAAGATCCCAAATCCCCCCCGGCTGCCCCCTCCTCAGGGAGCTGTGCAGAGCCAGAAATTCCCCCTGAGCCCCCTTTCTCCAGGCTCAGCCCCTTCCCCTCAGGATTCTCCAAACCCTTCCCCAGCTCCCTCAGGATTCTCCAGACCCTTGCTCAGCTCCCTCAGGATTCTCCAAACCCTTCCCCAGCTCCCTCAAGATTCTCCAGACCCTTCCCCAGCTCCCTCAGGATTCTCCAGACCCTTTCTCAGCTCCCTCAGGATTCTCCAAGCCCTCCCCAGGACTCCCTCCAGCCCTTCCTGAAGTGCAGAACTGGGCACGGCGCTGGAGGTGCGGCCTCGGCAGTGCCCAGCACAGATTTCCAATCACTTCCTCAGTCCTGTGGCAGCCAACACCCGGTTCCTTGCAGAGAAAACACCTGCGGAGCGCCGCCTCCACACCCTGGATCGCCCCTCAGGAGGGGCCAGTCCCGGCCGAGGGGGGCTCCCAGCGCTCGGGCCCCCTCACCTCGCAGCGCCTCCTTCAGCTCCCGCCGCTCGCCGGCGCTGAGGGCGGCGGTGCCGGCGCTCCGTGCCCAGAGCCGCGGGACCCCGGCCGGGGCTCGCAGGACGAAGGCGCGGAGCAGGACGGCGGCCGCCAGCACCAGCACCGCCGAGCCCAGCGCCAGCAGCGCCGCCAGCAGCGCCGCCAGCAGCGCCCGCCGCCCGCCCGCCATCACTGACACACGGCCGCCGCTGACGGGCGCGGCCCGCAGCCAATCACCACCCGCCCCGTCGGGACGGTGACCAATGGGGTGGGAGCGGGGGCGGGCTGGCCCCGCCTCTCCCGCGGGTGCTGCTGGGAGTTGTAGTTCGCTGGGGTGTGGCGGCGGCCGCGGGGAGCGCGGAGTTAAGGAATGCTTTGTGTTGGGAAGGATCTTAAATCCCATCCCATTGCACCCCTGCCGTGGCAGCGACACCTCCCGCTGCCCCAGGCTGCTCCGAGCCCTTTCCAGCCCGGCCTTGGACAATTCCAGGGGTGGGGCAGCCACAGCTTCCCCGGGCAAGCTGTGCCAGGGCCTCCCCACCGTCACAGGGAAGAGTTTCTTCCAATATTTTGGGATTCTGCTCCCAAAAGGATGGGGATGAAGGTGTTCATGTGGGGAATAACCACCCCAGGCTCACTGGGGCCGCAGGTGAGGCAGAAGGATGCCAGGACTGACCGAGGGACAGTGTCTGTGTTGTGCTGCCCACTCCTGACAGGCTTTAAATCCACCTGCTTTTCAAAACATGTCACTTCTTCCCTAAATCCAACAGCTGGCATGACAGAAAGGTTCTTTTTCTCTTCTTTACAGCTGTTTTGGACTGAATGTGAAGATTTATCCAACTTTCCATGGCATAAACTGTCCCAGGATGGGAACAGCCATGGAAATCCTGCCCTTGAGCCAGCAGAAGACAACGATGATTGTTCTCATATTGTTTATTACAAAAAAAAAAAAAAAAAAAGAAAAAAGAAAAAAAGAACGAGACCAACATTAAATTAAATAAATTACAAACATTTCTGAGCTGGTTATACATCATGCATTTACCAAGTAAGGCTTCAGAGCCAACACACATCAATCTCACTGTTACTTAAGAGCAATAAAGGGAATATTTTACTGGAACTGAAAATATTTCACCAGCATGACTTTGATCTCCCCTGATTCTCTGCCCAGGCACTTGGGAATTATGACTTTGGCCACACTGTGCCTCCAGCAGTGCCCTGTGCCTGCTGCTGTTACATTTATTGCCAGAACTGACCCAGAATTTGGCTACAGAACTGAGGTTTCCTTCTGCCTGGGTCATGATTTGCAGAAGAGCCACTTTTCTGCTTTTTCTGAGCCATTTCTGGTGACATCCCATCCCATTTCTTGTAGGAAGTTCAGGACACCCAATCTGGTTTAAGCCTGTGCTCTGAGGATTGCTGAATTTGTCCTGTCAGACCCCAGGCTGGGGATGAACCTCCTGTAATGAATCCTGAATGAAGAGCTGGGAACTGGAACTTCCCTCTTCTAACCTGATCCCACCTCAGAGACCCCAAAATATTGATCAGGACAGTTTCTTGTTGCTCTGCACCAATTCCTTTGTTGCCTTTCTTTCAAAATTAGAAGTTTTTGAAAGGAGCACTCAGGCAGTACAAAAGGCCATGAGGAATCACCCTCAAGGACAATTTAAGAGACAATCTCTTGCTTTTACCTTGTAAAACAAGCTGCACATGGAGATTTCTGGAGAAACCATTGTTGTTTATGATAAAAATAAGTAATAACCATCAGCTGCTGGGGTTTTCTGCCCTCTTTTGGTTTTATTACTCTCTCTTGCACCACATAATCAGAAATTGAGGTAGAGAAGTGGTGACTTGGTTATTGAGATGTTACATAAAACCAAACTGGCAGGGTGCTGCTGTTGTTTCCTTTAGTGAGTTTAGCAAGGATGGTTTTCCTTAAAAATGAGACATCTGGGAGCTGCAGGAAAGCCCCACATTCTCTTCCCAGGAAGCCTTCAGCAATCAGCTCAATGACATCTGTGTACTCAAATGGTACACTAAAGCTTGCTTACATTTGTAATATAATAGAGTATTAAAATAGAAATAGCATTTGAAAATATAATCTGTTTTGATGTACTCAACCCACTGTGCACATAACAAGGAATTCTTACTTCTGAGTAAAAGCCTGTCCTGTTAGCAAGAAAAAAAATTCTGTATTTCAGAATTTAGCCCTGCTGAGAGAGTTCCTGAGGTCTTTGGGGTGTCAAATACAGCACTGGTTGGAGGCAGTGGTTTTGGGGGTGCTGGGACACAGGAGAGGAGAGGCAGAGGCTGCAGGGGAATTTGGGGTCAGTGCACGTCAGGAGCAGCAGCAGCTGCACTGCCACCCTCCCCAGAGCCACTGCTGCTCTTTCAATGTTTGCTTCCATTCCACTTCTGGGGAGAGAGGGAGGAGGGAAGGGAAGCAGCAGGGTGCCCAGGTGATGCAATTCCAGAAGGACTGTGAGGGACAGAGGCGTGTCTGGATGTCCCCCGGGCTCAGGCACCTGCCTCCAGCTGAGCTGCACTTCTGCAATCCATCAGAATCCATCAGAACCCATCTCCTGAGCCTCCCCAGGGGCTGCTGCCTGCCCAGAGTCCTGTGAATCCTCCAGAGTGCCAGAGCAGAGCAGGGAGGAGGGAGGGATTTGGCAGTTCTGGAGGTGGTGGCCGCCTTGCAAACCTTTGATCCCCAGGTGAAGCGCAGCTCTCCAGGGAGGGGTGGCAGAGAGGAGCCTCCTCTGGAGGTTTGCCCGGTGCTCCTGTGCTCACAGAGCTGTCTGGGTCTCTGAGTGGAACATGCTTCCAAACATCTCCTGGAGGCACAGAGCATGGGCAGGGTCAGGGCACAGCCCCAGGGCACAGCCCCAGGGCACAGCTCGCTGTCATTGTCACACAGACACCCCCAGAGCTCCAGCTGGGCACAGACAGCACAGGGCAATTCCCGAATTCACAGAATCACCAGGGTGGAAGAGACCTCCAAGATCATCTAGTCCAAGCCATGCCCCAACACCTCAGCTTGGGATCTCCTCCCAAGGCCCACGTGTGGGTGAAAATCTTTGCAGCATTTACAGTGCTGAAAATCCTCACTGATCAATCTCCTTTTGGGCATGAACCAAACCTGGCTCTGCAAGTTCCCCCAGTGATGAAAATCTTCACTGATCAATCTCCTTTTGGGCATGAACCAAACCTGGCTCTGCCAGTTCCCCCAGTGCTGAAAATCCTCACTGATTAATCTCCTTTTGGGCATAAACCAAACCTGGCTCTGCCAGTTCCCCCCAGTGTGTGGAGACCACAGGTCTGACTGAACCTGAGCTGTGTGGCCCAGAATGACTGAAGGATTCCTCTGTGGGGTGACCTACCCTGAGGATTCCTCAAGACAGAGATTTAAAATTATATTTAAAATTATATCTTCAATTATATTTAAAATTGTATTTAAAATTATATCTGCAATTAACTTCCCGAAGCACTGCAGTTACTTTCAGATGATTTCCCATCTAATCAATCCCAATTAGAAGCTGTGATTTCTGCCTCACACCCATGGCTGCAGTGACCCCTGGCATCACAACTCACCTCCTCCAGGTTCTTGTACTCTGCACTGCTCTCCTCCACAGACTCATCATAGATGGAGAGCTCTGTCTGGGTCGGCCTCTGTGCAGGGAAGAGAAATGAGCAGGGTGAAAAGGACTGAAAACAAGGGCTGAGCCAGGCTGAAAGGTGCCAGTGCTGCCAGGGCAATGCCCAGGAGGAGCCCTGCCCAGGAGTTTATCTGCTGGTTTCTCTGTCACTGGTGTGATAGACACCTTAACTTGTGCTGGGGGCATAACTGGTGAATTCCCATGGAAATCCATTCCATCACAAGGTGCTCAGCCTGTACATGACAACTGGAATATTCAATATTTTGCTGGATTTAGACCCTTACCACCTGAGATAAACAGGAAGTTTCTTGAGGTGCAGTAGCAATTTGTTATTCTTCCATTGTGCTGACACAGCCTGGGAGCCAAACAGGAGAATCCTGTGGGCTGGGGAGAGAATTTACCTCTTCCAAGATGGGTGGGTGGACAAATTCTCTGATACTGGCCAGGGCAAAGAGAACAGCATCGTGGATGGTGAGGAAGATGTGACCTGGGTCCAGACCTCCTTCCTCAAAGACTCCCCCTGTGCTGATGTCATCGTACACCTGGGCTGGAGAGAGGAGAGAGCTGAAGGAGGAGGAAAGCAGAGGAGGAATTCTGCAGCTCTGTGTGGCTGCTGGGGTCCTCTGAGCCAAGGCAAGGCTCAGAAGAAGCAGATTTGCAGCAGAAATGAGTGTGGGGATCTGCTTTCCTGCATGCTGAGTGTGGAGATGTTCCAGCCTTATCCTTTCCCAAATGAAAGCACTCATTTCACACACAGAGAACAGTGATTCTCTTTCCTTTCTTCTGTTTTTTCATTTTATCTGTTCTTGCCTGGTCCAGCAAAGGACTGACATCTCACAGTTTGAATAATGAACAGAAAAAGATCTTCTGTTTGTCAGGAGCTCAGAAATGGAGGAAGATCCCATAGAAATGTGTTTTTGGGGGAATTCTTACCATGCACGTTTGCCAGGAACACTTTAATCCCAATCTTCTGGTAACTGGAACACAACTGGAAGGCATGAGATGGGAGAGAGAGGATTAAAAACACTGCTGCTCCAGCTTTGTGTTTGTGTATGAAGTCTTTTATCAGGGCTGGGGCTGAAGGAGAAAACCAGGGATGCAGGAGGAGAAAATCCATACAATTGTGGATTATAAACACATAGGTAAAATATGGAAAACAGGAAAATAAACACCTTTTTGTGAGAGAGCAGAAGGTCCCTGCTGCCTGGCTGTGCTGGCAGCCCAGAACTAACCTTGCTCAGAGCTTTTGTGCCCATCAGGTCCACAAAACACACCCCACTCATGTCCAGGATGATGGTGTGGAAGCTGAGGTAGGGAGGTGCTGCCAGCACAGGGTCACTGCTGCCCTGCAGGGCGCTGCTGCCCAGCTCCCCAGGGCTCTGCCCTGGCCCAGCCCCCTGGGCAGGAGGGTGGAATGTGATGTAGGAGATGCTGGCACCGTTGGCAGAGGTCTGGTTGTTGTTGGTGTCTGTTGGAGAGGCGCTCTCAAAGTCCTTCTGCAGCTCTTGCAAAGACAAGGTCTGTGGCAGGGCAGAGATGCAGGGTCAGGGCAGGCACAGTCACCTGCACCTCTCCCACTGGTGTGAAGGGTTTTCATCTGGACTGACTCCAGCCTGGCTGTCCCTTGGGGCTGGGTTTTGGATAGTTTACATGATTCATTTGTTTACAACTGCTCAGCGTGGCAAAGCAAGCAGGGCTGGGGTGGCTGAGAAAGGGGCTTTGAGCTGCTGGTACATCCCCAGAGAAAGAGGCCAAAGTTTTCTGGTTTCTGCAGATTGTTCACCTGTTCCAGCCTCCTCTCCAGCTTCCCTGCTCTCAGCCATGCCCAGCTCTCCTGCACATTAAGGTTTGGGGAGGAATGGAGATGTGGGTGGGGAGGAAAGGGGATGAGAGGTAGGAAATGTGGCCAGAAAATCCCATGTCAAGAGGAGCTGTTTGATGGGGGCTTGGGGCTGTACTCATGGACACAGGGACCTTTCTGGGAGCTCAGGAGCTGAGTTACCTTGCTCTCCTTCAGCAGGAATTTTGGGAGCTTTGCTGGTGGTTGTGCTGTGCCCTTGGCCTGCCGTTTCACAAATTTTCTCCTGGCCAAGTACACCTTGCCAGGATCCACCCCTGTCTGTGGGAAAGAGATTTTCCTTTAAAAACCTGTTCCAAGAGTCAGGAGCTGCTGCTCCTTCCCCAGCATTTCCCAGCTGTGCACTGGAGTGGGGTGATCCTGATGGCACCCAAACATTTCCTGGAATTCAGGAAATGCAGGGAGGGACTTGGGACAGCAGGATGCCCCTGTTTTGGCAGAGCTTGGAGGAGGAACCTGCCAGGATTTGGGCACAAGCTGTAAAACGAGCTCTGCAAACAGAGGATCAGGGAGAGGAGGATTGAGGATGTGCCCATTGTTCATGATTACCCCGTGTAGCAGCACAGGAGAGAGCAAGGGCAGTTTGGGATGGGCTTCAGGCAGGGCTTTGTTGAGGAATTTCTCACCTTGGCTATGATTTTCTCCCGGAATATCTCCGAGTTGGCGAAATACAGCGGCGAGCAGTAGGTGATGATTTTAATCCCATTGACCTCATGGACCTGCAGCAGAGACAGGAGCTCAGAGCAAGCCTGGGCACCAGTGGCAAAGAAGAGAGCATTTTCTCTTTGGTTTATCTTCAGCTCACCTTGTTGTAGGTTTTGGGGTTCTTGTAGATGTCAGTGGAAATCACCTGGCCCAGGGCAGAGCCGTTGCGGCTGCAGAAAATAAAGGATCAGCATTAGGGGAAAGAAAACTGCTTCTGCTTCCCAATCCATCCCAGGATTTGAGCATTTGCTTTGTGCAAATGTTACATTTCATCCCTGCAGAATCTACAGGCCAAAAAAAAAAAAAAAAAAAAAAAAAAAAAAAAAAAAAAAAAAAGAGTATTTTAAGATGCCAGACTGGGAAATATGAATGGATTTGATGGATTAAAAGAGGGCTCACTCTTTTTGTGAGCAGGACTTTGTGCTGGGGTGAAGCAAATACTTTGAGGCTTCCCCTTGCCCTGGGATGTGCAGGGGAGCGGGAATGCAGGCAGAAAATCGCCATTCCTGTCTGCACATTCCGGGCAGGACACCTGCACTCCCCGGGGCTCCGCGGGCCAGAGGTCGCTCCCAAAACATCACCTGTCCCCTCCCGGTGCCCCGGGAGATCTCCCGTGCCCCTCCCGGCCGGCAGGTACTTACAACTGGGTGTGGAAAACCACAACGAGCACGGAGAATCCCACGCCCACCGCCACGCCGTAGGGGAGGCTCAGGAAGAAAGCAGAGAGGAAGCTCACGAGCCAGACCAGCTGCAGGGACAGAGGGGAGAAGAGGAATTTGGCTGAGCCAAAAAAAAAAGTGGATGGGGAAAAAAAGAGTATGGGGATAAAAAGTGGAGGGGGGGGGAAAAAAAAGTGGAGGGGGGAAAAAGTGGAGGGGAAAAGGTGGATGGGGAAAAGGTGGATGGGTAAAAAGTGGAGGGGGGGAAAAAAGTGGAGGGGGGGGAAAAAAGTGGAGGGGGGGGAAAAAAGTGGAGGGGGGGGAAAAAAGTGGAGGGGGGGGAAAAAAGTGGATGGGAGGAAAAAAGGTGGAGGGGGGAAATAAAGTGGAGGGGGAAAAAGGTGGAGGGGGGAAAAAATGTGGAGGGGGAAAATAATGTGGAGGGGGGAAAAAATGTGGAGGGGGGAAAAAAAAGTGGAGGGGGGAAAAAATGTGGAGGGGGGAAAAAAAAGTGGAGGGGGGAAATAAAGTGGAGGGGGGAAATAAAGTGGAGGGGGGAAATAAAGTGGAGGGGGGAAATAAAGTGGAGGGGGGGAAAAAAATTGGAGGGGAGGAAAAATGGAGGGGGGGAAAGTGGATGGGGAAAGGCTCTGTGCTGCTGTCCCAGACTCTCAAACCCTCCCAGCTCTCATGAATAGGCCAAAGCCTGAATTCTGCAGCTGTTGCAGTTTGCTGCATGTTTCAGAGTGAACCATCCTTGCTGGGGAGTTTGCCAGGAGCCCCAGCTTTTTCCAGCCATAAAAGCAGCTGGGTGTTTCTCCACTCTGCTCATTCCATCCAAAAAGGATCAGCCTGGCTCGTGAGGATGCTGCAGATCCCATCACCTGCTGCTCCCTGCCCCAAGCAGCTCCTGCTGCCAGTCACAGCAGCTCAGAAAATACCAGAAATCCTCTCCCTGAACCTGCATGAGCACCTGCAGAAATGGCCTGAACACAGGGAGGATTTCATGGCCAAGTGTGACAGAGGAGACCAAAAGCTGCCCCACTCCAGCTCAGAGCTCTGCCATTTGTCTTTTTGATGTGTTAGCACTCAAGCATCACTCTCCACATGAGATCAGTCCTGCCCTGCATTTAAACATCCCCTCTGAAAACCATTATCAGGTTGTTTTAATCCCATCCTCAAAATTAGTAAAAACCAACTTAGACCTTGGATGAATAAGGATAACTTTGATGACTTCAATATCTTAATTTGTATTAATTTTGTGTATAAATTGCAAGGAAGAGCTTCCCTCCATCCATCCATCCCTCCATCCATCCAGGCTTGGTTAGAATCAGCTGGAATTAGCTGTCCTGAAGCAGCACCAGCATTAAGGTGATGAACACCAATGGTCTGACATCACCCAGGAATGGTGCTCCCCATTTTGGGACAGGACACTGAATCTAGTTCAAATTCCAAGGAGATTAAGGTCAGGGGAATCCCGTTCACTCCACTGGCATCTGCCAGGATGTTCCTCACCCATCTGCACTCAGTCCATGCTCCGGTGTCTGCCCAGGATTTTGGGGTCTCTGTGGGGTCCCCCTGCCCTCAGCTGGACTGCCAGAGCCCACAGAGCTCCCCTCTCCCCCCACAGCAGCAGAACACATCCAGAATTGATAACCCAGCTCTTCTCCAGCACCTGTTTGAGCAGGATTTTGGGAAAGCTCTTCATGGCCCGGGCCAGCCCCTCTGGGCTGCTGATTGCCCTGATAAGGGGTTTGGTTTGTTGGGCCCTGACAGGATATTGGCTCAGTGTCCTCTCCCAGCCGTGGGAGTCCTGTTCAAACACTGTCTTTCTATGTCAGACATTTCCAAATTCCGTTCTCACTCCCCCGCCGCCCCTGCCTGGGTTTATACATCAACCAGTGCCTGGAGTCCTTATCACCCTGAAGGGCTCTCCTCACCCTGGAGGGCCATTGTGTGAGTTTTTAAGTCATGACTCCCAGATATTGAGCAGGGCCGGTTTGGCTAGTTCTGGGCAAACAGGCTCCACACTTGATTGGCATTTAAACACAGCAGGTAAGAGTTCAGGCCTCTCTGATATGTGCTGTGAGCAGCAGCGTGCTCAGCTGGGCAGGACAGGGAGCACCATCTCACCAAGAGAGCCAAACCCACCTCCTGCAAGGCACTCTTACCCCCAAAACCCCACAAAAGACTTTTTGGGTCTGTCCTGCTCATCCTGCCCTGGCCAGGTGATGCCTCCCACCACCCCAGGCACTCACACAGTCCAGCTTGCTCTTCTTCCACAGGTAGAAGGGGTCAGCCAGCTGCTTGAGGGAGTTCTTCAGGTTCACAGCAATGAGGGCTCCCAGCACAGACTGTGGAGGACAGGGAATGGTGTCAGCCAGGATGTAGATGTGCCACATTTGGCACTGGATGCTTTTTTTTGGGCCAGTCCCATACAAGGGTGATGCTCACCAAGACCTCACTTGGCTCTGAGCGGGGTGATTTGGGTGATTCTCTCACTGTAATTTACACTTACATTTGCTCAAAGAAATTGTGGCTGCCCCATCCCTGCCCAAGGGCAGCAACGTGGAATAGTGAAAGGTGTCACTGCCCATGGCAGGGATGGGGTTTAAGGTCCTTTCCAACCCAAACCAGCCTGGAATTGAGTGACTGTGTGACTGTGTGATTGCAGACACCCCGAGCAGACAGGTCCCCAGGCCAGGAACAAACCACCCCGTTTGCATCAGGGTTTTGGAGTGAGGCTGTGCCTGGTTTGGGTGTGGAGAGCTGGTGTTGCAACGGCTCTGCCTGCACAGATGTTTGTGTTACCTTTGGAAGAGGCTCCAGGTAGATTCCCAGGGACAGCATGGTCACCATGACCACCAGAGCCACAAAGAAACTTGCCACCTGCAAAGAGGAAAGAAAATCACTTCTGCAAACATCAGGGCTTCCCAAACCTCCCCGGGGTGTAGTCAGGGGCACAACTGGGCACTGCAGCATTTTATGTGAGAGGATGTTTGCCTCTGAAAACAGGCAAACAGGGGTTTGCAGATCTCACAGATAATCCCCAATTTCCTCACTGCTCAGAGTGAGGCTGCAGATTGACAGCTCTGCTTCTGTGCCCAACCCAGAGAGCCAAATCAGGGACCAAAATGGGCTTGGGGAGGGGGGAAATCCTGCTTTAACAGCACAGCCTGGAGCACTTGTGTGTGACACTTGTGCAGAGCTGCACAGGCAGGCTGGCAGCAGTGGCAGCTCCAGAGGGAATGGAGAGAGGAGAGGAGCAGGAGAAGGAAGAACTAACTTGTGATTTCGCTCCTGCCCCATCCACAGCAAGGGTGACTGAGAGAGCACAGCAGATCACGTGGATTTTGAAGAAGGATCCGAAGAAGTTGCTGCAGCCCAGGGCCAGCATTTCCTGTGGAGATGTGCAGAATGTCCATCAGACAGGACAGCTGCCCTTCCTGCTGACACCTGCAGGGGAGCAGGGGCCTGAGTCTGGTTCATGAGGCTCTGGGCTCCCTGCAGTGCATCCCAGACTCTTTCCTTCCACTAAGATCTGGGATGGGCTCTGGTGCAGCAGGGAAACCTGGAAGCACAATTCCACATAAACACGTTGTCATCTGTTGACACACTCAGGGCAGGGCTCCATGTGGTATGTGTGGCTGCTGTTGAAAGCTGCCACTGTGCCAGGGATGACAAAAGAGGATTATTTAATGTCCTGCCTCTCACAGTATCTAGGTGACACACCAGGAATCCAGGTCTTGCTGTGCTCCCTGAGAAGTGCGTGCACCAGCAAGCTGCCAAAACACCGAGTGTGGAGGGGGAGCAAGGCACAGAGCCCAGCCTAAAGCTCCTTTCCCTTTCCCAGCCCCTTTCCCAGCCCCTCTCCAGCCCACAGGACAGAGCTGTGCCGTGTCCTTTCTCCCGTCTCATGGCACAAAGCCACGGAGCCTCCATGGGAGCAGCACGTCTGCCTTGAGCCAGCACGTCCCAGTGCTCCTCTGCACGCCCTGAGCTCTCCCCTGCACGCCCTGAGCTCTCCCCTGCACGCCCTGAGCTCTCCCCTGCACGCCCTGAGCTCTCCCCTGCACGCCTGAGAGCACAGGCAGCAGCCCCTGGCTGCCCCAGCCCTGCACTACCTGGTTGGGGTCCACGTCGTAGCCGTGCTTGGCTGCCAGCGTCCTCCCCATGGCCAGGTTGATCACGTAGCCCACGATGGCGAGGGAGAAAGCCGTGCCCACCATGTCCTTCCACTTGCTGACCAGGGGCAGGGTGGGCTCTGGGAACCTGCACTCAGAGCACAGGTGACAAGCTGGGACAGTCCAGGGCTGGGGGGTGAGCGAGGAGCTGCAGGGCTCAGGAGTGACATAACCCAGAGGATGGGGGTGGTTGTGTCATGCTGGCACTCCTGGAAGGGGATTCTGGTGCAGCAGGGAAGAGTGAGGTGTTTTCCAGGCTGCAGGAGGAGGAGGAGGAAGGGAAACTGTCTGGAAGGTGAATCAGACCTGCACAAGCTCTTACCCCATGCTGATCTTCCCCACTATTGGCATCCCGTACTTGTCGGGCATGCTGAAGCTGCCTGAGATTGCAGTGGCCACGATCACCTGAAAGGAAGGGAATGAAGAGCTGTGAGCAGGAAGAGCTGAGCTGGCTCAGAGCATTAACCCTGCCGTGCTCCCAGAGCTGACAGAATAGAACCAGAACCGAGTTTGGGCTGGGGGAGGTGAGAACAGGGGTTTGTTCACCCTCAGCATCTCCAGGATGCAGTGCAGGGATGAGCATGGGGACAGCCCCATTTCTGACCCCAAACCAGCTGGGGCTGTGTCACACTGACTGTGTGGGTGCTCTGTGGGGTGGCCCTGCTGAGAGCAGCAGTGTCCCTGCTGTGGGGCAGGGAGGGTCCCAGCACAGCCCAGGTTCACTCACAATGATGATCTCCATGGGGATGGGCATCCGGATCTTCTTCATGTACTTGAGGTTGAGCTCCTTGACAACGATCAGGAGCACAGCACTGACCAAGGCATAGACCAGGGAGGCCAGGTTGGTTTGGGGCAGACCTTTACAAATGTCAATGAATGTCTGAAGGGGAGAGAAGAGGAGAAGGGGTCAGGGGGAGCCAGACACTCCCAGACATGGACAGAACTACGGACAGCACCTGCCACCACCACCATCAACACCCTGAGATGTGTCCCCTCTGCTGAGGGATCACCCCCTGCCCTGAGCCTGTGCTGTGATTTAATGCAGCACAGGATTCATCCATGGAGGATGCAGGAAATCCCAGGAATGACCAAACCTGCTCAGAGGAAACAGCACAGCTCATATCCCCCAGCCCCAGTCCCATTTCACTATTCCTCACTAGAACCATGCAGACAGGGCCCAGAGAGCTCTGGATAGGGAACAAACCATCAGCCAGGCTGTGCTGGGGCAGGGGCTCCTTTCCCTCACCCTTCCCCGCTGTCTGGGCCCCGTTTCCCGGGCAGGGAGGCAGTGGGGGGGTGTGCACCCACTTACGTAGACGATGGCCAAGGGCCCGGTGTAGGACGGCACGGCCAGGCCGAAGACGTACTTGAGCACGGAGATGAGGATCTGCAGCCCCGCCGCCGTCATGAAGCCCCTGATGAAGGACTCGGACAGGTAGATGGCCACGAAGCCGAACTGCAGGAAGCCCAGGCCCAGCTGGGAGGGACAGAGGAGGTGAGGTCAGAGCAGTGGCAGCCCCAAGGGCTGTGTGGGGCAGGGGGATGCTCTGATCTCTGGGGGCTGGAGGGCTGAGGGTGCTGTTCTTGTATTGTCCACATAGAGAATTCACCCCAAGACCAAAAATCACCAAAAATCTCTATCTTGAGGCATCATCCACCCAGAAGTGGGGTCTCTTTGAGCAGCTGCCAGCACCACCTCTGCTCCAGGCTCTAGGAGGGGCTGGGGTCCCTCACCTGGATGATGGCTGTCAGGCAGGCCAGCGTGGCAGAGATCTCCAGCCTGGCTGCCTCCAGGGCCGTGGTGTTCACCCTGCTCTCGTTGGTGCTGTGGTTGAAGTACTGGAAGTCCGACTCTGGAGCCAGCTCATTGCAGATGTTGCCAACAATGATGCTGATGACAGCAAAGGTCCCTGCGGACAGCACGGGGAGGTCAGGAGCTCCCTCTGGGGAGTCCTGGAAGGCTCCTGGGCAGGTGGGGCTGTGCGGGGGCACTCAGCCCATCCCCAGCCCCACAGGGTCACTGGGGTGACATCCTGCAGGGCAGCCAGAATCATTCAGCATTCCCAGCCAGCACTGAGCTGCCCTGTGCTGACAGCTCCTCACCTGGCACCATCTGGTGGATGCCCCCGAGGAAGAAGTAGGTGAGCAGGGGGAAGAAGGAGGAGTAGAGCCCGTTGACAGGAGGCAGGTTGGCCAGGAGGGCAAAGGCCATCCCTGCAAAACGAGGGAAACAGGCAGGGAAATAAATACAGGGACCACAGAGCTTGGGCTAGTCAGTAAAATACAAAACCTCTCCCAGCTGGGCATCAGCTGCAGGGCTTTACTGGAGCTGGAAGGGTTATTCCCTCCAGGACAGCAGAGAGGGACACTGCTCACCTTGTGGCACTTGGATTGTCCCTGCACTGAGCCCGCCCAGCACATCAGGCAGGATGTAATCCCTGATCCTGTACTTGGGGAGCCACGCCAGGATCGGGAACAGGCGGAAGAGGGTGAGCTTGAACCTGGAACCTGAACATCTGAAGGGAGATAGAAAATGAAAGCAAATGAGCAAAGAAGGAAGAAAATGAACTGGAAGTAAGGAAGGATCTTCCTAAAAATGTCTCAGCCTTTCTCCCTCACCAGATTCTGAGCTCTCTCTTTCCTGTATTATTGCTTTCCTTTTTCTGAAGGGTGCAGACAGATTTCCAAGAAAGTGATCAGCAGAGTTACTAACCTTTGTTTGCATAACTCTAAGGTGGTTTCAATCAGAAAGCTGAGAAAATTAAATCCTGGCTGCAAAGCTTAAAAAAAATAATCCACACATCCCTACATCACCAACTGTGCTTTTTCCACTATTAAAAAAACCCCTTGGAAAACAGGAGCCCAAATCCCAAATGCCCTCAGTGCAAACTGTTCTGCTGAGAAAAGAGCCACCAATTTCATTTTCTTCAGCCCAATTTGCATTTCTTCCATGCCTTTCATCCATCAAACCCCTGAAGGATAAAAGTGGGATTGGTATTCCCAGGTCTGAATTATACTCCCCCAATCCCTGACTAAATCTGGGTTATGTTCCACAGCTTTCCCTGTTACCTGAGAAGGTTTCTCAGTTTCTCCCCGATGGGGTAAGTTCTGCTTTTCTTCTCAAACTCCTCGTCGAAGAGGCTGACGGAGTAGGCAGGACGCTCGATGGCATAGCGAGGCCTGGCCTGGCTCATCTCTGCATCGTTTGGATTAAAAAAAAATAAAATAATTTAAATAATAATAATAATAATAATTTAAATATATATATATATATAAATAGAAAGAGTAAAGCCAAGAATGTGGAGCTGGCCCCACCTGCGGTATAACAGAGCAGACACCTCCAGCGTCTGCAGCCCTCCCCGAGCTCCTCCACCCTAAATAGTTTCCCCGTGGCAGAGAGGCAGGTCCTGGGAGTGGCTTCTCCAGCTCCAGGGGCTGCTGCAGCTTTCCCGGCTGCTCGGAGGTGATGCTAATGAGCGCTGCTAATGAAGGGAGCCGGGTGTTAATCCCGGCCCGGGAGTGCCTCTGTGCCTCGGGCGAGGCACTTGACCTTTCCCGTGGCTCGGTTTCACCATCGCCACGGCTTTGCCAGGCTGGTTGGCCTCGATGGTTGATACTGGGATGGAGGGCTGGATCCCATCCGAGCTGGTCCTGCCTCCCTGGCCACAGTTCCAGCATTCCCCATCCCCTGGCCGTGGGTGCGTGCCCGGCTGCTCTAGGAAGTGATGCTCGGGGAGATAACTGTTGCTAACTCATGTCAGTGATGGAGATGCCAAAACATCCCGGCAGACCAGTCCTGCCCGGTATCTGGGTCTCAGCAGAGGGATGATGAACCTCAGACATCCCTCATTTTATCGTGCCCAGAGATGCCTGGGGAGAGGGGGAGAATCACTCTGAACTGGGAGGGCTGGGAGGGGAGGGAGGAAGTGGTCAGATATAAAACGAGGATCTCGGTAATTATTTGTGTCTTGTGTATCTAAGTGGGTCATTGCCCAACACAGGAGGAGAAGAGGGGGTGGAAAAAGGTGATTCAGGCAGGAGAATGTATCGAGAAACAACATCCAGGTTGCTGAGAGTTTACAGAGTGATCCGAATGTGCCAGAGCCTCCCCTCCCCTCCCCTGCACTGCTGAAAGTCAGGGCACGCCTGGACATCGAGCCTGGGGACACCAGGATGAGCAAAATGTCACCACGGGCTGGTGAGAGCCCTGGCTGATGCCTTGGAGTGGAGGGCAGGAGAGATTGTAGAGCAGGGCAGGAAGGAAAGGATGATGCAGGAAGCCGAAACTTTGGGGAGAATTGAGGTCAGCAGAATCATTATGCAAATAGCAGCTAATGGATTTAGAAAGGGAGGTCATCAACCCCACTCCTTCAGAGATCACAGGGGCCACAAGAGCTCTGTGCTGTAAAACTGCCCGGCCGTGGGGTGTTGGTGGTGCCAGGGATTTGTGATTCACAGTGTTTGAGATTCCAGCTCTGATCTGCACCCACGGGGCTCGGGAGGGACCCCACGGCTTTGGAGCAAAGAGGAGACTGTGCCTCTCCTGCAGAGCATCCCTGCTGCTCCTTTTCCCCTGGAGAGTCCCCTCCAGGAGCAAGGCTGAGCTTTGCCTTTGGATAACAGCACTCTCAGTGTCCTGGGCTCTTCCCAGTCCCTCATGCCAAAAGCCTGTCTGATGCACAGTCATGGTTTTCCCACGTTTCCCATCATCCTGTGGTTGTTCCCAGCCTTGCTCCCAGCCCCATGGCTCTGCTCAGAATTTCCAGTTCTCTTTGGTGAATATTTTGTAGGTCCAGACTCAGCAACAGCTTCTGAGGGCTGATAAACCCACCCGAGCTCCTGGTGGTCTCTCCATCCCTTCTGCCACCAGGCAGACCCAAGCAGAAATTAAATCCCAGCTCTTTAATGAATTTCCCCCACTAAGCAATCAGGAAAAAATAATAAACAGAGCAGGTATAGAGGGGAAAATATCCCCACGATTAAATTCCATCTTGAGCAAACAGGCTCGTGATGTCAGCGTCTCGGACAGAGTCAAGTTCGTGGCTTGGCTTATCACAGCCTTGCCCTAGATCAAACAGCAGCTTACACCTCTGAGATTTGAGAGTTAAAGAGCACGAGGAGCTGTGGCTGCTCCCTGAACAAAAGGCAAAGGCAGCTGGCCTGGTGCTGGTGGGATGAGCCAGGGCAGGCTGCAGAGCTGGTTTAAGCCCGGAGCAATTCCATGAGTGTGGAGGGGAGAGCACAGTGCCACTCTGCTGCATTGCAGGGACCAGGTTTTTCAAGATCTCTCTTCCAGCATGGAAATAAAGGACAAGGTCTGGGAGAAGAGCTCCAAGTGCTCACAGGTTTTCAGGCAGTGGGTGATGCTCAGAAATGTAAAATTTGACCTCACTGAGTACACAAATGGGATGTGATACTTGGAGCATACAACACATGAGAGCAGAACTGCTCTGCTCCAGCAAGGTGGTGTGGGTGAGCAGCACTGTCCCAGCAGGTCATGAGTGTCCCCTCAGCCCAGCCCTGGCTAATCCCAGCCCTGGCAGTCCCAAACCAGGCTGTGCATGCCAGGCACGGAGCTTTTCTCCCAGTCTGTCCTGCAAACACCCTCCCTGAGCTCTTATCTGCTGTGCCCGTGCTGGTGATAGCCCTGCTTGGGAAGAGGAAAGTCACATTGGCTGCTGTTGATAGGAGCCATTGGCACAAAGCCACTCTGCTGCGCTGACCTAGGCACAGAACAGGAGCCCCAGTCCAAGGAATGAGTCAAAATTCGGTGGGAGAGCCTCTGATCCCTGCCTCAGGTGTGATACAAGGGCCCAAACTGACCCCAGTGCTGGAGATGGACGTTCAAGGAATGAATGTCCCATTCAAGTGGCTGCTTCTTAATTTCAGGGATTAAACATCAGAGCTCTTGAAATAAGTCTCCCTCCTTTGCCTGCCCCCTCTCCATCCCCCTGCTCCTTGCACAAGGCACACCCAGCCCTCTGTGCTGTTTGCTTCAGGACTGGGTTCAGAGGTCCAACCACCTCCCAATCCCGTGTGAATCTCCATCCAAAACAGCCCCTCCCGGCCCCATTGCCCAAGAAAGGGCCATAAAAGCAGCTCCCCCCTGTCCCCAGCCCAGGCCTGCTGGGAGGACACAGGTGCAAGGGTTTGGTTGCAACACCAGGACAAGGTCTTGACTCCTCCAGCGCTGCACCCGCCTGGCTGTGGCTGCAGGTGCCACGGGAGCCCTGGGGCAGCAGGGGAAGGGCTCAGATCCTGCAGGGCAGCAGGGGAAGGGCTCAGATCCCGCAGGGGCAGCAGGGGAAGGGGCCAGATCCTGCAGGGCAGCAGGGGAAGGGCCAGATCCTGCAGAGCCAGCAGGGGAAGGGCCAGATCCTGCAGAGCCAGCAGGGGAAGGGCCCAGATCCTGCAGGGCAGCAGGGGAAGGGCTCAGATCCTGCAGGGCAGCAGGGGAAGGGGCTCAGATCCTGCAGGGGCAGCAGGGGAAGGGCCCAGATCCTGCAGGGCAGCAGGGAAAGGGCCCAGATCCTGCAGGGCAGCAGGGGAAGAGCTCAGATCCTGCAGGGCAGCAGGGGAAGGGGCCAGATCCTGCAGGGGCAGCAGGGGAAGAGCTCAGATCCTGCAGGGCAGCAGGGGAAGGGGCCAGATCCTGCAGGGGCAGCAGGGGAAGGGCCCAGATGCTGCAGAGCCAGCAGGGGAAGGGCCCAGATCCTGCAGGGGCAGCAGGGGAAGGGCCCAGATCCTGCAGGGCAGCAGGGGAAGGGGCCAGATCCTGCAGGGGCAGCAGGGGAAGGGCTCAGATCCTGCAGGGCAGCAGGGGAAGGGCCCAGATCCTGCAGGGCAGCAGGGGAAGGGGCTCAGATCCTGCAGGGGCAGCAGGGGAAGGGGCCAGATCCTGCAGGGCAGCAGGGGAAGGGGCCAGATCCTGCAGGGGCAGCAGGGGAAGGGCCCAGATCCTGCAGGGCAGCAGGGGAAGGGGCTCAGATCCTGCAGGGGCAGCAGGGGAAGGGCTCAGATCCTGCAGGGCAGCAGGGGAAGAGCTCAGATCCTGCAGGGGCAGCAGGGGAAGAGCCAGATCCTGCAGGGGCAGCAGGGGAAGGGCCAGATCCTGCAGAGCCAGCAGGGGAAGGGCTCAGATCCTGCAGGGCAGCAGGGGAAGGGCCCAGATCCTGCAGGGCAGCAGGGGAAGGGCCCAGATCCTGCAGGGGCAGCAGGGGAAGGGCCCAGATCCTGCAGAGCCAGCAGGGGAAGGGGCCAGATCCTGCAGGGCAGCAGGGGAAGGGCTCAGATCCTGCAGGGCAGCAGGGGAAGGGGCCAGATCCTGCAGGGCAGCAGGGGAAGAGCTCAGATCCTGCAGGGCAGCAGGGGAAGGGCCCAGATCCTGCAGGGCAGCAGGGGAAGGGCCCAGATCCTGCAGGGGCAGCAGGAGAAGCCACCAACTACTCCCTGAGACCTGTGTGGCACAGGGGCTGCGCTCTTGGTGCCAGATGTGGCAGTGCCAGATGTGGCAGTGCCAGATGTGGCAGCACCAGGCTCTGCAGCACCAGCTGAGCTCCCCCTCGCCCTCCTGCACACACTCACTCCCCTCTGCCTCTCAGGCCTCTCCAGCCCAGGCAGAGGAGGAGGAGGTTGCTGTCACTCACTCAGCTCAGGTATTTCAGAAGATGTTGTATAATTCACCTCTGCCATCGGGCAGTTCCGCCCCTGCACTCCCTGGTCACTCCCTGGTCACCTCCTGGTGTTGGGAATGTGCCAGGACCGAGTCCAGCTGAGGGACCACACGAGGAACTCACCCCCAAGGCACCCCAGAGTCTTCAGCTGGGCCATTTGGGCACAAATTCTTTTTCACACTTAAAATTTGGCTGATTTCGTTTTGTTTTACTTTTGGCTCTGGATGGCCACAGGCTTCACCTACAAATGAACTGGTTCAGGAAGAAAAGCTGGCAGTGATAAAGACACATCTACAGTCCCACATTTCTGGCATGAGTATTTTGAGGGGAAAAAAAATTCCCAGTAATCTGAGGAGGGGAAAGAAGCAGGGGCAGGGAAGCAGATGTTGTGTTCAGGGGCCTGATGCCATGCACTGAGCACACACATTTGTCCCTGGGCTTTAACCTTTTCTTTACCCATTAGAAATAGAGGAGGAAGACACCAGAAGAGCATATAAATAAATCAGTTATGAAAAACATCCATGCCTCAGAAAAGGCAAAATGCCAGAATCCATAAAGTTCAGTCAAAACTTTGCTGTTCCAGTCAGTTTTCCACGAGGAAGCACCTTGTGATGCTGGTGGAATAAAAGCCAGAGGGAGAAGGGGGTGAGAGGAGGCTCTGATGGAAATTGGGCAGGCATGGAATGGGTCCCACAGTGCAGGGCCAGGAGGAGACATCTCTGCTTCCCTCCAGCTCCCACCTCCCATCCCACTGAGCTGCCCCTCGTCCCCCAGGATCTGCCCTCCCATTCCCACTCCTGTACCTTCACCACAGGCATTAAATCAGTGATTCCTTCTGCTCAGACCCAGTATCTGGAGTGTTAAGCAGGTGATTTCCATCAGGCAGATGTCCCTTTTCTCACTGTGAGTGACCCAGCCCAGCAGGCAGAGCTCTTGTGCTGGGCCGGTGCCAATGTTTGATGTACCACTTCACACGAGTTTCTAACCAAACTAGCTCTGTGCCTGGTAACCAGCATAATAAAATCTGCCAGCTACTGAGGGTGAAGCCGAGGTGTTTGGCTCACAGGGTGTTTGTTAAGTGAAATGTTCATATCCAGCAGCTCGGGCCCTGTGCTTTGCTGTGAGGGGCAAACACTGTGGCACGGGGGATCTGCCCTGCCCTGGCACCAGGGCAGCAAAGCCCAGCTTGGACCCACTTTCCCTCGGGTTTGTTTGGTTTGCCCACTCGTTCCCAACCCCACCCAGCTCTCTGCTGCTGTCAGAGCCTCGTCAGTGCCAGAGCTCTGTGAGGAAGGGCTGGGGCAGGGCAGTGAGCCCATGGCCTGGGGTGCTGTGCTTTGGGGTGTCCATACACCCCACTGAGGTCCTCCAGAACCTTCCCTGCCCTGCTGCCCCCCGGGCTGAGTGTGGCAGAGCAGTGCCTCACCCCAACATCTCAGCCCAGTCCCTGGAAGTGCTGCCCCATCCCCTTCCCATGGAAAAGGCAACTGGGATGGGCAGGAGTGAACTGGAAAGGCATTTAAAGGAAAGAGAAGTGAGACTCTACTGTCCCTCAGAGCCACAGTCTCTGCTCCAAACGTGTCTCTGACACAGACCTTTCAGGAGCAGGTGGGCAAAGCAAATCTGAAGGAATTTAAAAGTTTGCAGCATTCCTGCAGCATCTGCCTGCCCTGCTCGGGGATGCCAGCTGAGAGCTCAGTCCTCCACTGCTCCCAGCCCTGTGGATCCACTCTCAGGGAAGGAAAAACAGAAAAACATCTCTGGGGTCACGCCGTGCATGCTGTCCTGGAGGTGGAGGATGGGATGGCATCTCTGTGCCGGGAATCTCTGACCCGGGGCAGAAACACGGCGTGACCAGGACAAATGTCACTGAGGGACTTATCTGTGAGGGAAAGGAGGACAGGTCCCCAGCTCCAGGTTTAGCCTGCTTACACATAAGGTGTGGACAAAGTTTATCAGGGCAGAGCAGAAAGCATCCCAGCTTGGGAACTGTGGTGTTTCACCATGGAGCCAGACTGAGGGGACATTTCCTCTTGCCTCTGTACGAAGGAACCTGCCCAAACTGGACCTAAACATCCCTTGAGACAGCCCTGGGAGGAGCTGGACACCCTGCACCCGCTGTGACAGGTCTCAGTCTGGGAGCACTCCTCATTCCCAGCTTTAAAATTCCCTCCTAACCCGACTGTGAACACCAGGATGCCCAGAACAGCCAAATCCCCTTTCCTGGGCTGGGTTCCTGTGCTCAACCAGCGCTTCCCAACCACTGCCTGCAGGCACTGGGCTCCACATCCCTTCCCTCCATCCCGGGATGTGCAACACCCAGTTTGGGCTGCAACATCCTCAGTCCCACGCACAGAAAGTTCTGGTCAGAACACGGATCCAGAAACTGAGTGTTTCTCATCTGTCCTATGTCAGGGAAATCCCTCCACACATCTCAGCAGGGACCAGGCAGGATAAGAAGCCAAGATTTATTCCAGCAATAACTAATTCACATTTTTTGGCTCTTCCAGCCTCTCTCTTCGGAATAAATCAAGTTGCTGGATCGTTGGTGTTGTTAATTCCTGAGTAAATCTGCCGCCGTAAATCCCCTTGGCGAAAGGAGGGAGGAAAAGAGAAGGGAGGAAAAGGAAGGGAAAAAAAGAAAAAAGAAAAAAAAGAAGTAGCAGTTCTCCAAATAGTGCGCCTCACACCCATGGCTGTGCAACCGGAATGCAAATCCCCCACGCCCACCCAGACAAAGAGCGCGATTGTTGGAGTTACCTGCGCCCGGAGCGCGGCGTGTGCGGGGCTGCGGATGGGGCAGGAGGTGCAGCGAGGAGCTGTGCGAGGTCTGCGCTCAAAGCTGCAGTGAGTCATTTATAAATCACCTCAGTCAAGGGGACCGAGGGCTGTGCTCGGCGCCTGATTGGCTTGGGGAGGTAATTGCGAGCAGGTACACCCGGGCTAAGCCCAGAGATAGCCCGGGCAGATAAGGGGAGATCAGAAGAGGGAGAAGAGCTTTTTTGGATGTCCCCCCTCACCCCACCCCTCCCCGCTCCGGCCTGATCCCCTCCACGCTCCGGGTGACAATAAGCCATATTCACGGCACCCCGGCCCCCTCCCTCCCCGCCGCGGGCCGGGGGCAGCAGGAGATGCTTTTGTTGGCCTGGGTGGGCAGCGTCTGCCCGGCCCCTGAGCTCCGGCCGACTCTCCGCCCCCGGGGTGGACAATGGGGCGCTTTGTGCCAGCGCCCGACCCCGCGAGGAGGGCTTGGCAGCGGAAAGCAGAGTGTCTCTCATTTCCAGGTTCAAAGGGATGAGAGGAGCGGGGAGGAGAGGGCCAGCCCCGCTGTGTGCCCGGGACAGAGCCCCGGGCTGTGTCCTGTGCGCCCGGCGCGGGGATGCGCGGGGATGCGCGGGGATGCGCTGGGATACGCTGGGATGCGCTGGGCTGGGCTGGGCTGGGCTGGGATGCGCTGGGTTGGGCTGGGCTGGGCTGGGCTGGGCTGGGATGCGCGGGGATGCGCTGGGATACGCTGGGATGCGCGGGGATGCGCTCGGGCTGGGCTGGGCTGGGCTGGGCTGGGCTGGGCTGGGATGCGCTGGGCTGGGCTGGGCTGGGCTGGGATGCGCGGGGATGCGCGGGGATGCGCTGGGATGCGCGGGGATGCGCTGGGATGCGCTGGGCTGGGCTGGGATGCGCGGGGATGCGCTGGGATGCGCTGGGCTGGGCTGGGATGCGCTGGGATGCTCTGGGATGCGCGGGGATGCGCGGGGATGCGCTCGGGCTGGGCTGGGCTGGGCTGGGCTGGGCTGGGCTGGGCTGGGCTGGGCTGGGATGCTCTGGGCTGGGCTGGGCTGGGCTGGGATGCTCTGGGATGCGCTGGGCTGGGCTGGGATGCGCGGGGATACGCGGGGATGCGCTCGGGCTGGGCTGGGCTGGGCTGGGATGCGCTGGGCTGGGATGCGCTGGGCTGGGCTGGGATGCGCTGGGCTGGGATGCGCTGGGATGCGCTCGGGCTGGGCTGGCCTGGGCTGTCCGCGATCGCGGTGCCCGGGCTGCAGCCGCACCTGGGCACGCACAGGGTCTGACAGGTTCTTGTGACACCCCTGGCACGGACAGCGATGAGCGGGGAGGGGCCGGGAGGGGCCGGGAGGGGCCGGGAGGGGCCGGGAGGGAGCTGCAGCTTGGGAGCCACCGCTGACGTGCTGCTCGATGTCCTGGAGCGGGAGGTGCCGGGGGTTTGGAACTGGAAAAGCTCCTGTGGCAGGTCAGGGAGCAGCCAGCTCGGAGCAGGGGACGGGCTCATCCCCTGCTGCCATCGTGTCCAGCCCATGGCAGCACCACTGTGCCAAGCTGGGGCCAGGGTCCTGCTGCTCTTCTCCAGGATCCTGATCTCCTCTCTTCTCCGGGATCCTGATCTCCTCTCGTGTCCAGGCTCCTGGACTCCTCCCCAGGATCCTGATCTCCTCTCCTCCCCAGGATCCTGATCTCCTCTCTTTCTTCTCCAGGCTCCTGGACTCCTCTCCTCTCGCCCCAGAGGGATTTGAGGATGCAGGAGCCAGGTACCAGCCAGGATGCTGCAGGTGATGAGATGGACAGGGACACCAGCACAGAGTGGGACGAGGAATGGGACAGGGACATGTCCCCAGAGGAATTGGCCACCTGCAGGGGGAAGGAAGCTGCAGGGGGTTGTTTGCTGTGGAGGAATTGATCTCTCGTGTTCCCGTTGTCCCCAAGGGCAGCTTGGCACGGGATGTTCACGGGGGTGGCTCTGTGCCCTTCCTCCCCCGGCTGTCACCGGGATGTGCTGCCGCCCCCGAGCGCTGGAAAACGGTGGGAAAAGGGAGCGGGGAGAGAAACAGAAGGGCAGGAACACACGGCTGGGGTGAGGAGAAGGGAAAGGCAGCGGTGTGGCCTTTGCTCTCTCCCTGAGTAAAAATTCCTGGTACCTTGTGCGCGCTCGAGGCATCAGCGGCTATGCCAAGAAAGCTCATCGTATGCAAATCAATCATTGTGTGTGGAGCACGCCAGAGGAACACCCTGCCCCAGGGAAGGGGGCTGATTCATTGCCATCTGACCGACACGGCTAATCATTGCCGAGCAGCTATCCTGTAAATATCATTAATAACTCATATCGAGTGGGTTTTTTTAAAGGACAGCCTGATACACGCGCAGCCCTGTGGGGCAGGAACGCGTGGCACGGCAGCGGGAGCAGCCCACGAGTGTTCCCAGAGGAAAAATCCCGCGAACACGGAGCTCCGGCACCCGCAGGGATCCTGCACCGCGGAAAGAGGGGGAGCAGCATCCTGGAGGATGCTAATTAACATCCAGGGCTAATGTGCAGGGTTAATTAGCTGGGATTTTAATGCCAAAAGGGACTTCTGCCATCAGTAAAGGGCATTTTTCCTAGCGAAGCTCCAATGAAGAAAGACAAAAGGTAAAATTCCAAAGCTGGTTCCTGGCATGAGGGAAACAGGAGCGGCTGGTGCTGCTCATCCTCTCAGCTGCTCTGAGCATCGGGAAGATCAGCAGCGGGATGCCAGGTCCGTGGGAATGCCACTGACCCCTGGCACAGGCAGGAAAACGCTGCCTGGGCACACTGGGACACAAAACCACCCCAAAGTGACTGGCTGGGATGCTGGCAGGGCTGGAGCCCAGCTGGTTGGATTTTTGTCCTCTCAACCTGTGCGAGGTAACTTTTCCACAGGGAATGGTTTACACGAGGTGTCCCTGTCCCTTCCCAGTCCCGGCGTCCCTCCTGCACTGATGGATTCCCTTTTGTTTCCTGCTGCCTGTGGCAGGAGCTGCTATTCCAAAGTCCTGCTGGGTGTGATCAGGATAAAACCAGGTCTTGCCCTGCAAAGAACCCAGCCCTGTGCAGCCACGGATGGTCCTGGGGCATTTCTGGCGTGGGAGGTGCAGTCCTGGTCAAATTCCATTTTCAGTAATTAGAAATACAACTGATTCTGCCTCTTTCTGCTCTGGCCGAGCTCCCCACGTGTGACCCGAGGATGTGGCCACCAACAGAGCATCCAGGATGGTGTGCAGGGCGTGGATGAGTGTCTGGGAAGCACCAGGAAACTGGGGAGCACCGGGACGTGGAAAGGCACCCCAGGGACTCCCCAGGTCAGCCTGGGGTGCAGGGATTGCTGAGCTGGTTATTTCCTGGCCGATAGCAGCATTCCGTGTGCTGGAATGTGTGGATGTGTTTGCAGATGATTAATTTTAGCAGCTACGTGTCACTTAATGGGGGCAATAATTCAGTGGTAATAACTGAGTGGGGGCAGCAGGGCCAGGCAGTGCACGGGCTGGGGAGGACGGGGATGGTTCCCGGGAGATGATGGGAGTGCAGGGAGCCTTCCTCCCTCCATCCTCCCTCCCTGTCCCTCTGCCACGCCCAGAGCTGCAGGGTTTGGGATGGAGGGAGCCTGGGGCTCCATGGGGATCTGGGAGGTGCTGAACGGGGTGGGAGATGCTGGGAGGTTTTGTGCTGTGACACCAGCTGGGCTGTCCTGTCTGTCTGTCTGTCTGTCTGTCCCTTCAGGAGCGTTTCAAATCCCTCAGCCAGGTGGGAAAGCAGAGATCTGGGCTGCCAAATTCCTCCAGGGATGGAGGTGGCCATTCCTGGGGCAGGTGATGGCCATGCCCAGCGCTGCTGGGAGGGTGGCAGGGGGTGGCACTGCTGGTGGCAGTGTCCCAGGCCTGGGCTGGGTGCCACCACCCCGCTGGCAGAGGTGGCTCCGTGGTGCCAGGGCTGGAGCCACAGCTGCCACCTGAAAGGGAACCGCTGGCACTGCCACCAGGAATGAGGAACACTGTGTCCCAAGGGAGGCAGCAGGATTATTTGGATTATTTACAGCCCCAAAACCGAGGCTGGAATGCAGGAAGGCTCAGAGCTGCCCCCGTGGGCGTTGGGGGCCGCTCAGTCTCGGGGTTTGGGAGGGGCTGTGGGGCTCTGGGGTTTGTCTGCTGAGGGATTGCTGCTCACAGCTGCTCAGAGCCTTCCCTGCTGCCTTAGCCCGTGGGGACATCTCCAGAGGCAAGGGAAGGGCACAGAACTGCTGAGCCCGTGTCACTGTGTGTGTCGGTGGGGTCAGCCCTGTCCCGGCCCTTTTCTTCACGGGGGAGCCGCTCCCGGGGCTGCAGCAGCAGGGCAGGCACGGGGACGGCCCCAAACTGAGGGGTTTGTGGGGTAAAACACCCCGGTTTGGGGAGCAGAGGGTGCATCCCCAAACTGAAGGGCTCTTGGGGTAAAACACCCTGGCTTGGGGAGGGCACAGCCCCAAACTGAGGGGTTTGTGGGGTAAAACACCCTGGTTTGGGGAGCAGAGGGCACATCCCCAAATTGAAGGGTTTGTGGGATAAAACACCCTGGCTTGGGGAGGGCACATCCCCAAACTGACGAGTTTGTGGGGTAAAAGTCCCTGGCTTGGGGAGGGCACAGCCCTAAATTGAAGGGTTTTTGGGGTAAGACTACCCTAGTATGGGGAGGGCACATCCCCAAACTGAAGGGTTTGTGGGGTAAGACCACCCTGGCCTGGGGAGCAGAGGGCACATCCCCAATTGAAGGGTTCTTGGGGTAAAACACCCTGGCTTGGGGAGGGCACATCCCCAAACTGAGGGGTTTGTGGGGTAAAATACTCTGGTATGGAGAGGGTACATCCCAAACTGAAGGGTTTGTGGGGTAAAACACCCTGGCTTGGGGAGCAGAGCAGTTCTGGTCTCAGAGCCAACCCCACCGACACAAATTTCTGCCTGGAGCACCACAAGGACCTCAGAGGAGCTGTCACCCCCCAGAAGAGCTGCAGAGAGCACCTGGCGCTGGCTGTGTGTCCTCACCGGGACTGGCCGCTGCTCCCTGACAACCCTCAGGTCACCTTGAGCGAGGGCTGTTATCTTATTTGTAAAATAGGTGTAAGATATCTGCCTTCTCCAGGGGAACTCCGAATGTGCTCAGCGAGGTCTGCCCGAGGCTTAGGGACGCAAGCAGCTCCTGGGGCTGGGTGGGAGCAGCTCCAGCACCAAAAATTCCTGCCCTTGGAGCAGCCCCGAAGCGCTGGGGGCCCCCAGGTCAAGGGGTGCATCCCATTCTCCCGGAATTCAGGCTCCAGGCACTGCCTCCCCCACCCCTCGAGGCTTTCTGCCGCTCTGACCCAGCAGAGTCAACCCAAACCAGGCTTTTTTCCCCTTAAACTGTTGAATTCCTGAGAAGGGAGGTTTTCCAATGTGATAAAAGAAAGGAGGAATTTTCCCTCAAAAAAAAAACCCAAAAACCAACAAGTGGGAAGGTGTGTGGGGAGGAGAACGTGTGGCTTCTCCTCGCTTCCCCCAGCTCTGCCCGAGGCGGAGCAAGGAGGGGAAAGTGAGCAGAAAAAAAAGTGAGTGCAACCCATCACTGCTGCTATGTGCCCTTGGGCAGCTCATTAAGGCCCAAACGCTCGGATGGGAGGGAGATAAAGCCCCAAATGAACCCGCTGATTGTTCGGGGCTCTGAGGTCAGCGCTGCAGAGGAGCTCAGGTGTTGGACGTGAGGAACTGGAGCAGGAGCAGCTCCTGTCGCCCCTGGTCAGAGATCAGCACACAGATTTGAGATGAAAGCGCTGCCTGCTTTGCCTTTTTTAGGAGGTTTTGGAGTTTTAGGAGTGTTGGTTCTGCAGCTGTGGTGTGAGGCCAGGGGGCAGCTCAGCCTGCCCTGAAAGAGTCGGTGGTTAAAGGGCTTTAAAGTGAAATAAAACATTTGGGGTCGGAGGGATGCAGTGTCCAGGTGGGATCTGGTGGGAGAGGATTCCCTGCCCTGAGCCTCACCCAGGGCCTGAGCCAGGCTCTGCCTTCAGCCCCATCCCCGGGGATGCTGCTGATACCAAAACGGGCCAGAACAAACTTCTAACACCATTTGAAGTATTTAATCTTTAAACTCCATCCAGCAAATTGAGAAGATCTGAAAGTGTCTGTGATTTATCACTGATAAATCCTCTCTGCGTGCTGGATCTCAGCCCTGCCGTGTCCCCAGATCCTGCTGGCCACGCCTGGGGGTGGGGACAGGGCTGGGGGGGGAGAGAAGCACCGACATTTGCTGTGGCTGGGTGGGTGGCAAAGCAGAGGGTGAGGGGATGGCTGTGCCTCACACCTGGGCTGACTGTGTGTCCCTTCTGGGGACAGCCACACCTTGGTGGGGACAGCCACACCAACACCATCAGTGTCACCCTGACTGGGGGTGGAACGATGGGGCAGCGACTGAGGAAAGGCAGAGCAGAGATTTGGGTCACCAGGAGAGAGTTTTTGGGAAGAAATCCCAGAGCAGCAGGGCCAGGCCACCACCCTGAGCCCTCCTGAGCAGGGAAGGGACCAGCAGTGCCCTGGTGGCACAGGGAGGCTGCAGAGCCCTGTGCTGACACCTCCAGGGCTGTTTGCTGCCCTGTGGCCCGCTGGCACCACGGGACACAGATAAGGATTTGCGTGATGCTGGGGCTTTGTTTTGCACTCTGACGCCTTGGGAAGGTCACCTGGAACTTTGAACCTCTGCCTTTATCAGGTCCCTTTGAAGTGGCTGAAGCCACTGCATTACTCTCAGCCCCAACTCCAGGTGATTGGGGCTTCTGCTTCCAAACAGGAAAAGTTGGAGGTTATTTTATTCTTTTTGCAGTTTGAAAGTTATTTTCCGGTGCCTATATTTAAATTGTCACATTTCAATAAGAGAATTTAATCCCACCCAGCTCCAGGTGCCACAGCCTGGGCTAGGTGAACATTCAGGGATATGATTTCATGGTGGGCTTGGGCTTGGTGATCTCAGAGGGTTTTCCAACCTAAATTATCCATTCTATGATTCGTGGGCACTGCTGCCCATGCCTGGGATGTGTCTCAGGAAGGAGCAGCTCTCTGCCAGCCCTGCACGGGGGATTTGTGATGGAAACCCAGCCTGTCCTGCCACCCCTGGGACAGCTGGGGCTCAGCAGGGCTGGATCCCCAGGTGACACAGAGAACAGGCTGGAATTTCAGAGCTGAGGGGTGGTGAGGAGCTCTCAGGGGTAACTGAACCTCAGAACACTGAGGCAAACTGAGAATCAGGGATTTAGGGTGAGTGTGAGGTGCCAATTCCTCACATACTGAGGGCAGATCTTGTGCAAGAGGGTTGGGATGGTCCCTGTTTTGTGACCAGCACCAGGTGGGATTTTACTGATTTTTGTCATCTCAATGAGTGAATGGAAACCTGTAGGGACAGCAGAGCTGCTGGGAAGTCTCTGGTTATTAAACAGGGCACTGTGGGCAGGAGGGCTCAGCTTTGGTTCCTCAGCAGTGGCCACAGGCCTGGGTGAGCTCAGGAACTCAGGTGGCTGCTCAGGAACTCACTGAGTCACACAAGGCAAATATTTTCCCCTTTGATTTTCACCCTGAGAAAATCTTGAGCTGACCTTGTTAATCCCACGTGTTGCAAACCTCCCCCTGTCCTTTATCGGGTTTCGGGTGCAGGATAGTGTTACCAGTCTGCACCTCTGGCTACTGCTGCTGCCAGCATCCTGCCTGGCCCCGTGCCACCCTGCTGCCCTCCTGCCCGTCCTGTGCCACCCTGCTGCCCTCCTGCCTGTCCTGTGCCACCCTGCTGCCCTCCTGCCTGCCCTGTGCCACCCTGCTGCCCTCCTGCCTGTCCTGTGCCACCCTGCCCTCTGTGCTGGCCCCGTGCCACCCTGCCCTCCTGCCTGGTCCTGTGCCACCCTGCCCTCTGTGCTGCCCCTGTGCCACCCTGCCCTCCTGCCTGTCCTGTGCCACCCTGCTGCCCTCCTGCCTGTCCTGTGCCACCCTGCTGCCCTCCTGCCTGTCACTGTGCCACCCTGCTGCCCTCCTGCCTGTCCTGTGCCACCCTGCTGCCCTCCTGCCTGTCCTGTGCCACCCTGCTGCCCTCCTGCCTGTCCCTGTGCCACCCTGCCCTCCTGCCTGTCCTGTGCCACCCTGCTGCCCTCCTGCCTGTCCTGTGCCACCCTGCTGCCCTCCTGCCTGTCACTGTGCCACCCTGCTGCCCTCCTGCCTGTCCCTGTGCCACCCTGCTGCCCTGCTGTCCCTGTGCCACCCTGCTGCTCTGCTGTCCCTGTGCCACCCTGCTGCCCTGCTGTCCCTGTGCCACCCTGCCCTCCTGCCTGTCCCTGTGCCACCCTGCTGCCCTCCTGCCTGTCCCTGTGCCACCCTGCTGCCCTCCTGCCTGTCCCTGTGCCACCCTGCTGCTCTGCTGTCCCTGTGCCACCCTGCTGCCCTCCTGCCTGTCCCTGTGCCACCCTGCTGCTCTGCTGTCCCTGTGCCACCCTGCTGCCCTCCTGCCTGTCACTGTGCCACCCTGATGCCCTCCTGCCTGTCCTGTGCCACCCTGCTGCCCTCCTGCCTGTCCTGTGCCACCCTGCTGCTCTGCTGTCCCTGTGCCACCCTGCTGCCCTCCTGCCTGTCCTGTGCCACCCTGCTGCCCTCCTGCCTGTCCCTGTGCCACCCTGCTGCCCTCCTGCCTGTCCTGTGCCACCCTGCTGCCCTCTGTGCTGTCCCTGTGCCACCCTGCTGCCCTCCTGCCTGTCCCAGGGCCACCCTGCTGCCCTCCTGCCTGCCCTGTGCCACCCTGCTGCCCTCCTGCCTGTCCCTGTGCCACCCTGCTGCCCTCCTGCCTGCCCTGTGCCACCCTGCTGCCCTCCTGGCTGTCCTGTGCCACCCTGCTGCCCTCCTGCCTGTCCCTGTGCCACCCTGCTGCCCTCCTGCCCTCCTGCCTGTCCCAGGGCTGCCTGGCCAGCAGGGCTCCCTGCCCAGGAGGGATGGAGGGACAAGAAAAGCTGCAGGGCTGCAGCACAGTGCTGCACATCTGCGAGGTGTGCCAGCCAGGATTCCCACGGGTGGTGATGCTCTGGGCATCCCGGCAGCTCCCGAGGCTGCAGCGTCCTTCAGTCAATTCCGTGTCTGGAACGATGTTCTGTGCGTGCACTGAGTGCTGCCCTGCTCGGTGTGAGAGCCAAGGGCTCTGAGTGCAGCTCAGGGTGTGACCCCAGCCCGTCCTGCCTGGCCCTGTCAGGTGGACCCTGAGCTCCCCCTGCTCCAGCTCCAGCTCCTGCCTCTCACAGGCTCCAGCAGCCACGGAGCCCTGGGCTGGTGCCAGAGGCTGCCCCGGCTCAGGGGACACTCATCCCTCTGAGTGCATTTGTGTGACCTGCTCAGCCCCGGCTGTCCAAACTGCTGCTTTCCGGGTAAAACAGATCAGGTTTTTGTTTGCCAGCGCTGGGAGCTGCTGGGGGAAGGGTGAGACGAGAAACAGCCTCGCTGCTGGCACGGACAGAGCTCACACCGGGTCTGAAGAGCCCCGAGGTGCTGGATGGGGCTGGGGGATGCTGAGTGTGAGGGGGCTCCGGGCAGGCACAGAGCGGGGAAAGGGCGTGCAGAAGGTGGGGAGGAAATAGTTAATGCCCCTCTCGTCCCAATAGGAAGGGACAAATCCTCTCCCCGGCCCGGTGCCCAAATAAACAGGCGGAGGTTGCGTAAGGACGAGGGTGGGAACTCTCCGTTCCTCGGCGGACGGGCGGTCCGGCCCCAGCCCCTGCCCCGGCCCCGGCCCCGGCCCAGCCCCAGCCCCAGCCCCAGCCCCAGCCCCAGCCCCATCCCCATCCCATCCCCAGCCCCAGCTCCATCCCCAGCACCAGCTCCATCCCCATCCCCAGCCCCATCCCAGCCCCAGCCCCATCCCCAGCACCAGCTCCATCCCCATCCCCAGCCCCATCCCAGCCCCAGCCCCATCCCCAGCACCAGCTCCATCCCCATCCCCAGCTCCATCCCCATCCCCAGCCCCATCCCCAGCACCAGCCCCATCCCCAGCCCCAGTCCATCCCCATCCCCATCCCCAGCCCCATCCCCAGCCCCATCCCCAGCCCCAGTCCATCCCCATCCCCAGCCCCATCCCCCCAGCCCCAGCCCCAGCTCCATCCCCATCCCCAGCCCAGCTCCAGCCCCAGCTCTGCAGCCCCCACGCCCCCCCGTGCCCAGCCCTCGCTCCGGTTTCACCTCCCTGAGCCGCCATCCCCTGCCCTGCCGCTGCCACCCAGGGCTGCTGTCCCCAGGGTGTCCCCAGCTCCGGGTGTGCCAGGGCAGCTCTGTGCAGTCGGTCTGGAGGGGTTGGCCGGAGGGCAGGAGGTCCCTGGGAATGTGAGCCCATCCCGGGCAGGGGATGCCGCAGCCCCAGTGGCTCCAGGCTGCTGGATGGATGCAGGAAGGGAAGCGGAGCCGGGCTCTGCTCCCAGCGGGCTCCCTCTGCCGACAGCGAACCCGGCCAGGCCCCACACCCCCTCTGCACACCCCTCTGCACACCCACGTCACTCCTCCTCTCTCTCCCCGAACCAAAATTTACACTGAAAAAAAAATAAAAAAATAAGCCAGACCCAAAATGCGTCCCCCAGCCCTGAGAAGCAGAACAGGCTCAGGGAGGAAAATCTGGAGCCCCCACCCCACCTTCCTGCTGTAGGACCTGGGGAGCGTTTTGCAACACATAGATATAAATAAAAATGAAATATTTAATTTCCTTTAAAAACAAAACAAAACAAAAAAAGGAGTACCCCTGACAAAGTGCTTTTTTGAGAATCCTCCCCAGAAGGCGGGAGGGGGAAGGTGTTTGATGGGGGATATGTGTGAGAGAGGGGAAACTGAGGCACGGAATTGTTGCCTCCACAGTGGTTGGTGCCAGGAGAGCCCTGTGCCAAGGCCACCAGCCCCAATCGTCCCCCAGGCCAGTCCACCCCCACCCTGAGAGCCGCGGGGCCACCAGGCTGTGCCCTGGGAAGGGTCACCCGCGGTGCCAGCGGGGGCACTGCCCGCCTGCCTGGCACTGTCACCGCAGGGACATCGCCGCTCGGTGCCAGGGCAGCAGATCGAGGGGACAGGGCTCGGTGGCACTGGGCGGCTGGGGGAGCAGCTGCAGAGCCGTGGCAAGCAGCAGATCCCGGCATGTGCAGCCCCTGGTGTGCCCAGCGGTGCCAGTCCCGTGCCAGCCCCGTGCCAGGCGGGGGTGGGCAGCGGGCACGGACCCCGGGCAGGGCTCCGGCCGTGGGATCGGCATCCAGCGGCTCCGGGCTCAGCAGCAGCTCTGCTTGGGCTGCTTGGGCTTGTCGTTGGGAGTGAGCTTGATGGAGTCGGTTAAATAACTCTCAAAAATCCCTTTGTACTGGAAAAAAGCGGAGAAGGGGAAGGATGAGTGGCGGCAGCTCAGAGCCTGAGCGGCCCCGCGGAGCGCTGGGGCTCAGCCCTGACCTGTGATTAAAGGCAAAATGCAGGGAAAAGCCACCCAGCGCAGGGCTTGGGGACACCAGTGTCCCGTGGCACGGCCGCTAGAGGACAGTGCTGGCGCGCTGCGGGTGCCACACGCTCCCATCGCCGTGCCAGAAGGAATTTAGGATCAGACGCTGCCGCGTTCTCACTGCCCGGGCTCTCCGCTGCTGCAGGAGCTGCTCCGCGGGAGGATCTGCGGCACAGCCCGTTCCCTCCCCAGCCCCCCAGCTCGGAGCTGCAGGGTGCTCACCGTGCTCAGCGCCTGCTTCGCCAGGGTCTCGAAAGCCTCAGCCACGTTGATGTCGTTCTTGGCACTGACCTCGAAATACGGGATGTCCTTCTCCTTGCACCAGGCTGAGGCCGTTTCCTTGGGCACCTGTGGGGTGGGGGATGGAGCCACAGCTCAGGGATGCGACAGGGGACGCTCCTCACACAGCTGGCAGTGCCTGAGGCCGGCATTCCTGCCTCTGCTGGGGACAGTCTCTGGAGGATGTTGCTCATCCCCTCCAAGAGTCCTGGGGGAGGTGGCAGCTCCTTGCCTGGAGCTCTGGTTTTTTGAGGAGAGGGAAAAAGTTGGTTCTGAGTTTAAGAATCAGCCCTCAAAAGCCCTTTGGACCCTACAGCATCCCAACAATAACATAATGGAATTATTTAGGTTGGAAAAGATCTTCAAGATCACAAGTCCAGCCATTAACCCAGCACTAAACCATGTCCCCAGGTGCCACACCTTTACAACTTTTAAATCCCTGCGGGGATGGTGACTCCAGCGCTGCTCTCCCTCCTCCACCCTTACCTGCCGGTCACTGAGGTCTATCTTGTTCCCCAGCACGACCATGGGGAAATCCTGCTCCCTGGGAATGACCTTGTCCAGGAAATCATCTCTCCAGTTGTCCAGGGCCTCGAAGGACTCCCTGTCTGTCACGTCGAAGGCGAGCATGCAGCCGTCCGAGCCCTTGTAGAAGGTCGAGACCATGGACCGGAACCGCTCCTGTCCCCCCGTGTCCCAGATCTGCGGCAGAGGGGGCACAGATGAACACACAACGTGAGCAGGGTGGGTGCTGCAGCCCAGAGAGTGCTGAGCCCCCAGAATCCCTGCGGGATTCCAGTGCTGAAAATCAGCTCTGAAAATCGGGGTCTCAAAATCGGGCTCTGAAAATCAGGCTCCCAAAATCAGCTTTGAAAATCGGCCTCCCAAAATTACCTCTGAAAATCAGGCTCTGAAAATGGGGGTCCCAAAATCAGCTTTGAAAATCACTCTCTCAAAATTAGCTCTGAAAACCAGCTCTGAAAATCAGGCTCTGAAAATCGGGGTCTCAAAATCAGGCTCTGAAAATCGGGCTCTGAAAATCAGGCTCCCAAAATCAGCTTTGAAAATCGGCCTCCCAAAATTACCTCTGAAAATCAGGCTCTGAAAATGGGGGTCCCAAAATCAGCTTTGAAAATCACTCTCTCAAAATTAGCTCTGAAAACCAGCTCTGAAAATCAGGCTCTGAAAATCGGGGTCTCAAAATCAGGCTCTGAAAATCGGGCTCAGAAAATCGGGCTCTGAAAATTGGGCTCCCAAAATCAGCACTGAAAATCGGTCTCCCAAAATTAACTCTGAAAACCAGCTCTGAAAATCAGGCTCTGAAAATCGGGGTCTCAAAATCAGCTTTGAAAATCGGCCTCCCAAAATTAGCTCTGAAAATCAGCTCTGAAAATCGGAGTCTCAAAATCAGGCTATGAAAATCAGGCTCTGAAAATCAGTCTCTGAAAATCGGGGTCCCAAAATCAGCTTTGAAAACCGGGGTCTCAAAATCAGCTCTGAAAATCAGCACTGAAAATCGGGTTCTCAAAATCAGCTCTGAAAATCAGGCTCATAAAATCAGGCTCAAAAGTCAGGCTCTGAAAATCAGTCTCTGAAAATCGGGGTCTCAAAATCAGCTCTGAAAATCAGGCTCATAAAATCAGGCTCTGAAAATCAGGCTCTGAAAATCAGTCTCTGAAAATCGGGCTCTGAAAATTTGGGTCCCAAAATCAGCTTTGAAAATCGGGTTCTCAAAATTAGCTCTGAAAAATCAGGCTCTGAAAATCACCTCTGAAAATCGGGCTCTGCACATCCAGCCCCGTTGTCACTTGGGCACAGCAGGCTGGGGCGGTGCCCTGGGGCCGGGGTGGGCAGTGCCAGCTCTCCCAGCTCACCTGCAGCTTCAGGGGGGTGCTGTCCACGGCCAGGACCTTGGTGAGGATGCTGGCGCCCAGCGTGGTGCGGTAATCCTCGTAGAACGTCTTGTGCACGTACTGGTGCAGCAGGGAGGTCTTGCCCACGCTGGGGACGAGGAAAGGGGCACTGCTGAGGCTCTGGTCACCCACGGCAGGGGCAGGGGGCACCCAGCACGCTCGGGGACTTCCCTCCCTCCAGCTCCTTACCCCAGAGCTCCGATGATGATGATCTTCAGATCCACCTTCTTGCTGGGATCCATGGACGGGCCCTGCGGGATGTGGGGATGGCTCTGCGACAGCCCTCGCTCCTGTCCCTGCTGCCGCCCTCCCACTGTGTCCTCACCGTGACAGCACCATGCCAACACTCGTGTCCCAGGCACGGTGGGCACAGAAATCCCCCCCATGCCAAAAATCCAGCCCAGGTCCCGCCCGCGCCGCGCTCCCCAGCAGCCGGAGCACGCCCGGACTCGCCGGTTCATCACCATTCAAAGCTGCTGGGAGCCACTTCCCTGCTGCTGCCACCCCCTCTCCAGAGCAGTCCCTCCCCCTAGGCCTGGCACACGCGCCTGGGGTCCTGCCGAAAATTAAATTTATTGAAGAAGACCCCAGCCGGGCGGAATTCCTTGGTGCCTCAAGCATCCCCGCCCAGGATCACCCCGAAATCTCCCCCCAGGACGTGTCCCCATTATGTCCCAGTGTCCCCACATGCTCTGAGCCTGGTCAGGATCCCTGAAACCCCCTCCCCAGATGGCATCAGCATCCTCCAGCAGCTCCAGCAGCCTCATCCCCAGGGCAGCCTCATCCACGGCCGGGCCAGGCACGGATGGAAACGCTGGCAGCCCCATCCCTGCATTTTTCCCCGATGCGCTGGCCAGCCCTGCGCCATTCCCGCGTGGAACAGCAGCGGGAGCTGCCAGCGGTGGCTCCGGGCCCCCCTGCCCCCGGCGGGCAGCATCCTCGGCACAGGCGCACGCAAACTTCCCAGCCCTCTCGCCAGCTTTTTTTTTTTTTTTTTTTTTTTTTTTTGGGTTGGGGGAAGCCAGATGTTTTGAAGCTCAAAATGGAGTTTTCCCTCGCTGTTGCTCCGCGGGTCTGGGCTGTCCCGGGGGGACTCACTCACCTGCCCAGCGCTCACCTGCGCAGCGCTCCCCGGCGGGGCGGCCGCGGCTCCGGGCCCGTGCAGCGGCCCGGGGAGGGGAGAGGCGAGGGAGGAGGATCCGGGGGAGGGAGGCCGGTCCCTGCCCTGCCGGGGAAGCGGCTGCGAGCCCCGTCCGTGACATCAGCACAAAGGGGCCGAGATCCCGCCGGGGCTGCGGGAGCCGCGGGCGGGCGCTGGGGTGTCCGTGGATTTTCCCTCCGTTCCGGGGCTCCGCTGCTGGAATTTGGGATTTCATTTTGGCCTCTCCTCTGGCTCAGAATCCGCTCGGTTCCTTTCTGCCACCTCCATGGGGCCCTGTGTCCGCTGGGGAATTATCGAGGGATGAGGACAAAAGCCGGGCGGGCTGTGGGCAGCATCCCCGGAGCCATCCCGGACTTTGCCCTGATACCCTGGGATGGGATAAACGGATTTGGGGACGGGTGAGGAGGGGCTGGGATCCCTCTGAGGAGCTCTGCGTGGCTTCGTCTCCTTTTCCAGGCAGGAGAGGGGCCGGGTGGGAATCGGGAGCATTTCCAGCCCCTCGGTGTCACATCCCCGCAGCCCCCAGCCCCCACAGGCAGCACGGGCACCCCAGAAACACCCCAAAGAGAGGGGACAGAGCTGGTGACGTCTGCAGAAGGATGTGTTCGATCAGTAAATGGGATTTGGGGATCTCAGCTGCAATCCCAGCACCAGGAGGGTGCCCAGGGTTCTTTGAGTGGGAAAACCTGCTTGGCCACGGCTGCACAGGCAGAGCTGTGCCTCCCAACGTGCAGGGGCAGGTCCCGTGCCTCTGCCAAGCGTTCTGGGGCAGCTGGGCTTTGCACTGGGAGCGGGGTGTCCCTCATCTGTTACTGGTGTGCCCCCTGCCCAGGTCTTGGGATGCCTCCAAGACTTTTGCTTTTGCTTTTCTACTTCCAGCATTTTTGTAGATTTTTTTTCTCCTTGCAGACCCTGATGGGATCTCAGGGAGGATCACTTCACTCAGCAGAACAAACCCTCCTCCCCCTCTTCTCCAGGTGCAATTTTGGGACCTGTCTGGCCAGAAAAATCTGGTTTTCCCCCCAGAGGGCAGGTGCTGGGAGGAGCTGGGCTGAGGCTGGAGAACCTGCCTCAGTGGTGGGTAAAAGGCTGAGGTTTCCCTGGGGCAGCTCTCTCCTAATCCCTGTTTTCAGCCCTTTTCCACCATCCTGCTTCACCTTTGCTCTTGCAGAGAGAATTTATTGTTCAAGCTGCCCCCACAACAACTTCTGCCCTGGTTCCTCTGGCGTGTCCCTGGTGGGATGGGGATTGCTCACCCTATCAGATGATCAAAGCCTCTCCACGCTGCTGGCACTGGGGTTTGTGGTCAATCCCAAAGTGCAGCTGGTGCCCAGGGCCACTTCTGCTTTTGGCCAGGGGGGCTGTACCCACAGGGTACATCAGCCTCAGCTCTGGCTTTTGTTTGATTTCACTGGAAAAGGGGTTTTCCCAAAGCTCCTGCTCTCCTAATGCCCCTGGGCTGAGGTTGTGCCTGTGTGAAGGCAGTGGGAGAGTGCTGGGGAGGAGGTGATGGCCAAGGCATCTCCCAGCAGCTCCAGCGACCACAGCTTCAGTCCCGTCCTGCTGCTGCCCCACGTCAGCTATTCTGAGGAAAAGGCGTGGGCTCTGTGGCCTGTGACAGTGAGGAAGGTGACAAAAGCCAGGCTGGGGCTGACACAGCTGGGGGAAAGGCTCGTGGGGACAAGGGGAGGACGGGCTGTGCCCTGCAGGGCTGTGGGACTGAGGGAAAGGGAAGGAAGCAAAGGGCATCCAAGTGTTCCCTGGGTTGTTCAGCCTCCTGGAGGGCAGCAGGGTCGCTCTTTATTGGGATTTTTTCTTTATTGCATTTGTTTGAGCAACTCCCTGCCAGAACCTCTCAGGAGGGCTCTGAGATCCCAAAACCACAGCCCCAGAGCAGTCCTGGGCAGCTGCAGGCCAGGCCAGCTCTCACTGCCAGCTGCTCTTTGGGGACACTGGTGGCCCCTGTCATGCTGGGGGAGCTCAATGCTCCCCCCCAGCCCCACCTGGGCTTGTGCTCAGCAGCACCTTGGCGTGCTAAGGGTTAAGGTGGAAGAGGGACAGGAGACCTTTGTCCAACTGCCCCAGCACCTTATCTGGGACTGCAGCAGGGGTGAAGTCAACACAGGAAACGTCAGCGAGCCCACACTGGTCAGCAGCACAATCAGTGCCTCTGGGCAAGGCAGATATCTCCCTTTATTGCAAACCACAAGGCTCAGCCACAGAGTTTACAACCAGATCTGAATATTCCAGAGCTCCCAGCCCCAGCCCTGAAGGCTGCTCTGCCCTGGGAGGGATGGAGCAGCCACCAAGCTGGGCTGGGACATGGACACTCTGCCAGCCTTGGCACTGCTGGCCTCAATTCAGGGCCAGTGGGGAAAACAGAGCAAAGGCCTGGATAAAAATAACCTTTCTGTGCTTCCCTTTCTGGCTGCCTCGGGGTGCATCACTCATGAGCCACGGCTGCTCCTGCATTGTCACGCTTGTGTCAGCAAGTCACAGGTGCCACAGTGGCTCCTGGGGACCCCCATGGCCAGTAGCCCCTGCAGCCCCCCACAGTTTGAACCAGCCCAGCCCAGGGCTCAGCAGCTGCTTTGCCCTTTTGGCTTCAAGGACCCACCGAGCAGCTGTTGCTGTAAGTTCCCCAAGGGAATCGAAGTGAAATGCTTTGGAAATCACCGGGAGTTTTGTGGCACACAAAGAGCCCCAGGGTCTTCCCAGTCTCCTGTTACCTTCTTGCTCACCAGCACCAGCTGTTACCTGAGGAAAGGTGCATTCCCAGCGCTCCCTCAGCCCCTGGCCTGCCCACAGGATGCTCACAGCCACCTCCAGGGATTTCTGCTCTGGGCAATGCCCTGTGGGAATTCCAGGGAAGCTCCGGCCATGCTGGGAATGCAGCCCTGGCAGTGCCAGGGATCACCCAGGGAGGAGGGCAGGACACAGGCAAGGAGGACTCAACCCCCCTTTGAGATGTGCAGGATTTTTGCTGGGCTGCTGCTGACAGAACCATGAGAAGTTTGGGTTTATTAAAGCTTTTATTGGCTCAGGATTCCAAAACAGAGAATGTGCAGAGCAGATCACAGAGCTGCTCGAGACATTTTCACATCACAGTGTCCTGGCGTGGACTAAACTTCTTCAGGTGCATCCCTGGGTGTCTCCATCCCCCTGGGGACACTGGGGAGGACATGGTGACATCCACTGCCCTGCCAAGGCTCCTCTCCTGCCCCACAGATGTCACAGCCCTAAGGGACAGCGGGGGCCAGCCCCACCCTGTTATTCCCACGGTCGAAGACAGAGTAGAACTGACGGATGAAAACATCACCCAAAATCCAGAGGGGTCCTGTGGGAGGGGGGATGTCGTTCCCCTGGAAGCCACTGGTGCAGAATTCCATGCCATCACCGTACTCCTAGGGAAGGAGAAGTGGAAAGGCAGGGATGAAACCAAGAGCCTCGTGCACATGGAAACACCCAGGAATGCTGGCAGAGCAGAAACCAGCGGGGTTTGTCACCCCGGGGGACACACTGCCAGCTCCTGGCATGGGGCTGGGCCACCTCTGCCCTGGAGCAGCTGGGATTTGGGGTTGAGGGAGCCACAGCCATACCACGAGGATGTAAGCCTGGGCGCTGAGCGTGTAGGGCAGCCCGTTGATGGTGAAGGTCAGGTCGGGCATCTCGCTGAGGCTGCTGCACTCCACGACGTACTGGAACACAGCCGGGGGCTCAGGGGCTGCCCAGGGGGGTCCCTTCCAGCAGGGAAGGCTCCCCAAGGCTTTGTCCCCTCCTGGCTCTCACCTCTCCATCCACAGCCACGGCCCCAATGAGGTTCTGCAGTTCTTTGGCCTCCTTGGTGGGGCCGGTGATGAGCGACGTGCCGGTGTCCACGATGGCCTGGCAGCCGCCGGCGCAGAACGTCACCGTCCCACCCAGCTGGATGCTGCAAGAGGGACAAGGAGCAGCAGGGGCTTGTCCTGCCCTGCCAGCCCAGCCCTGCCCTCCCTGCCTGCCCAGCAGCACTCACTTGTCCAGCTGGATCTGCCAGTACCCCTGCTGGGTCACCGGCACCCAGTTCAGGGTCCCCGTGAAGCGGGAGCTGTCAAATCCCCCAAAAAGCAGCTCTCCTCCCTGGGGGGACTCGGGGTTCCTGCAGGGAGGAGGACACACGAGGGATTTTTGTCCATTTAGCACAGATTTACTCCCCACAAATGCTGTAAGGCCAGAGGTCTGTGATGCTCAATCTGCTACCAAACCCTTTTCATTATCTCAGTAAAATATCTGTATTTCAGCAGCCCCTAAAGCAATGCCAGACTGAGCAACACCCCAGAGCAAAGCCATGTGCGTACGAGCTCATGTAGACAGAGAAAATGGGCAGCTCCACCAGATTCTGGGCCATCAGGTTGTCAAAGAAAGGGGTGACCCCATCCACGGCCAGGGAGGGATAGGCCAGCCCCAGGATCCCGTCAAACTCGGCGTCCAGGAAGGCTTTTCCCGGCTCACTGATGCTCTCTGCAAACTGCTGGTTGCTCACGCTCAGCCCCTGGACCTGCAGGGAGCAGGGGGCTCTGTGGGGTGCTGAGCCCCTGGGCAGCTCCTGGGACATTGTCCAGGGCAGGGGACACAGAGGTCACTCACGGCCACTTGGTCAGAGCCGATGATCCCCGTCAGGCTCCCGGTGCCGTACTGGATGGAGAAGGGGGTTCCTATCACCTCATAGGTGCTGGACTGGGTTGGCTGGAACCTGGTGTGTGCAGCTGGGGAGGGAGATGGCATCTCTCACCACAAATGGCATTTTATTGCACAGCCACAGCTGCCAGGTGCCCCCAGTGAGGCAAAATGATGGTGCAGCAAAACTCCCGGTTATGGGGGCTCTGCTGAGAAACCCTCTCCCATTTCAGTGTGATGAAGGCTGCAAGGAGGAGCAGGATTAACAGCATTTAATGACTCCCAAAATGCAGCCAGCAGCAGCCCCACGGGCACTGTGGGATCCAGCCCCATTCCCCAATTCCCTGGGGTGCTCGGGGATGCTCTGGTTGGTCCCACAGCAGCAGCCTGGGCTCTCTGGGGCTGGCTGATCTCTGACAGCCCCAAAAAATCCACATTCATCCCCTGCTTGCACCCCTGGATTTCTGTCACCTCTGTCAGGAGGGTCCCCAAGGCTTTGGGGCTGGTGGCCCATGGTCACTTTGGGGCCAGGGGTCCCCACTCACCACAGGCTTTGCTGACACAGTAGACAGAAGGCACCCAGAGGTTGGAGGAGCCCGTGTCGAACACCACGGTGAAATTCTGGGGAGGGGTCCCGATGGAGATCTGCCCAAAATACTCCATCTGCCAAAGAGGGGGGCAGGGAGCCCATGAGCCACCAGCACACCCAGAAATCTCAGCAAAAGGAGCCTGGGGGGTCTGCAGGGCACGGGTGGGGCTCAGTGTTTGATCTGCCACAGCCACGCCGTGCCAGGTGGAATAGAGGAGACAAATATTTAAGGAACAGCAACGGGAGCTGAGGACAATGAGGACAAAAAGCAGCACGGTGGGTAAAGAAAGGGCTCTGCTTCTCCTGGCAGGGCTGAGGGGACCCTCAGGGCTTTGGGGACAGGGGAACTGGGGAATGGGATTCTCCTGGGAAGCCCCCTCCATCTCCAGGTGCTCCTAACAGCGTGTAATTGAATTTTGGGGTAAATCTGGCTGCAGGAGGGTGGGCAGAGCACAGCAGGGAGGGAGGGGAAGGCAGTGCCTGCCGCGAATGTGCCCTGCCTGGTCCTCATCTCCCATTCCCGGGGACAAAGGGCCGGGCACAGCGGGTGGGATTTGCGAGAGATTTGGGCAGCGCTGAGGGTGCTCCCCTCGCTCTGATCTCCCTGCTCACATCCAGGTAGTTGATGAGGGGCTCGTTGGTCTCCAGGAAGGCGGCGCAGGCCTCGCTGCTGGTGTCCAGCCCTGCCTGGGCTCTCCAGAGCTGCCCCCGGTCCCGACCCCGATCCCGCAGCAGCTTCCGCAGGGAGCGGCGCCGGCTGAGGGGCACCCTGCGGGGAGAGGGGTCCGGGTCACTCGTGGGGGCTTGACCCGTGTCCTGTGCCCACCCTGAGGGTCCGGGTCACTCGTGGGGGCTTGACCCGTGTCCTGTGCCCACCCCGAGGGTTCGGGTCACTCATGTGGGTACTGTCCAATGTCCTGCGCCCACCCCGAGGGTCCAGGTCACTCGAGGGTGTTTTACCCGTGTCCTGTGCCCACCCTGAGGGTCCGGGTGGGTCCGGGTCACTCGTGGGGGTTTGGCCCGTGTCCTGTGCCCACCCTGAGGGTCCGGGTCACTCCCATGGGTGCTGCCCATGTCCTGCAGTCCCTGTGCCCACCCTGAGGGTCCCAGCACTGCCAGAATAAAGGTCCAGCGCCCACATCCCCCCACAGCAACAGTTTCCAGCTGAGACACAGCAAAAGAGGGGCACTTGATGTGTTTTAGGGGACAGGAAATCAAGGCAGGGCAAGCATCCAGGCCCTGGCAGTGACAGGACGTGGGCAGAGCCTCAGGACGTGGGCAGAACCTCAGGACGTGGGCAGGCAGCTCGGTGTCACCGAGGGAAAGGACCTTGGGGCTGGGCAGGGTGAGCAGAGCCAACAGGAACCCAGGCTGGTTTGCCCTGCCCTCCCTCCCTGCACAGCCCCCTTGGCACACCCCTCCTGCTGCTGCCAGGCTCTGCCCAGAGAGATAGAGAGCCCAGAAATGCCAGTGTGGTGCCAGAGCCCGTGCAGGGCACCCAGGCTGAGCTCTGCCATCCATCCATCCATCCATCCATCCATCCTTCCATCCATCCCTCCATCCATCCATCCATCCCTCCCAGCCCTGCCAATGAGTCCCTGGGACCCCCTTTACCTCCTGAGGGCGCTGGCCAGGGCCAGGCAGAGCGTGGCCAGGAGCAGCAGGCGCCGCATGGCGTGGCAGGGTGGCTGAGCCCGGCAGCGCCGCGGTGCCGCTCTTATAGCGCGGAGCCAGCCCCAGATCGGCCCTGCCAGAGTCAACAGCGGCCTCAGGCAGCGCCTGAATCACACGGGCCTCGGCCCAGGCAGCCCGAGGGGTCACGTTTGCTTTTCTGGGTGAGGACGGCGCTGGGGGAGCTCAGCAGGGCAGGGCTGGGCTGGTTTTGGGGCAGAGGGAGCAGAATGGGGTCCCCACACCTGAATCAGTGCCCACCCCTGCACCAGTGCCCATCCCAGCTCCAGTGCCCACCCCTGCACCAGTGCCCACCCCTGCTCCAGTGCCCACCCCAGCACCAGTGCCCATCCCTGCTCCAGTGCCCACCCCAGCACCAGTGCCCATCCCAGCTCCAGTGCCGATCCCTGCTCCAGTGCCCACCCCAGCACCAGTGCCCATCCCAGCTCCATTGCCCATCCAGCTCCAGTGCCCATCCCTGCTCCAGTGCCCATCCCTGTTCCAGTGCCCATCCCAGCTCCATTGCCCATCCAGCTCCAGTGCCCATCCCAGCTCCAGTCCCCATCCCTGCTCCAGTGCCCATCCCAGCTCCATTGCCCATCCAGCTCCAGTGCCCATCCCTGCTCCAGTGCCCACCCCAGCACCAGTGCCCACCCCTGCACCAGTGCCCATCCCTGCTCCAGTGCCCACCCCAGCTCCAGTGCCCATCCCAACTCCAGTGCCCACCCCTGCACCAGTGCCCATCCCTGCTCCAGTGCCCATCCCAACTCCAGTGCCCACCCCTGCACCAGTGCCCATCCCTGCTCCAGTGCCCATCCCAGCTCCAGTGCCCACCCTGAATCAGTGCCCATCCAGCTCCAGTGCCCATCCCTGCTCCAGTGCCCATCCCTGCTCCAGTGCCCACCCCTGCACCAGTGCCCACCCTGAATCAGTGCCCATCCAGCTCCAGTGCCCATCCAGCTCCAGTGCCCATCCCAGCACCAGTGCCCACCCCAGCTCCAGTGCCCATCCAGCTCCAGTGCCCATCCCAGCACCAGTGCCCACCCCAGCACCAGTGCCCATCCAGCTCCAGTGCCCATCCTGCTCCAATGCCCACCCTGCTCCAGTGCCCATCCAGCTCCAGTGCCCATCCCAGCTCCAGTGCCCACCCCTGCACCAGTGCCCATCCCAGCACCAGTGCCCATCCTGCTCCAATGCCCACCCTGCTCCAGTGCCCACCCCTGCTCCAGTGCCCATCCCTGCTCCAGTGCCCATCCCAGCTCCAGTGCCCATCCCAGCTCCAGTGCCCATCCCCAGCTCCAGTGCCCATCCCAGCTCCAGTGCCCATCCCAGCTCCAGCGCCCATCCCAGCACCAGTGCCCACCCTGTTCCAGTGCCCATCCAGCTCCAGTGCCCATCCCTGCTCCAGTGCCCACCCTGTTCCAGTGCCCATCCCAGCTCCAGTGCCCATCCCAGCTCCAGTGCCCATCCCATCTCCAGTGCCCACCCTGTTCCAGTGCCCATCCCATCTCCAGTGCCCACCCCAGCTCCATTGCCCATCCCAGCTCCATTGCCCATCCCAGCTCCAGTGCCCACCCTGCTCCATTGCCCATCCCTGCTCCAGTGCCCACCCCTGTTCCAGTGCCCACCCCTGTTCCAGTGCCCATCCCAGCTCCATTGCACATCCCTGCTCCAGTGCCCATCCCTGCTCCAGTGCCCATCCCATCTCCAGTGCCCACCCCTGCTCCAGTGCCCATCCCAGCTCCATTGCACATCCCTGCTCCAGTGCCCATCCCATCTCCAGTGCCCACCCTGTTCCAGTGCCCATCCTGCACCAGTGCCCATCCAGCTCCAGTGCCCACCCTGTTCCAGTGCCCACCCCAGCTCCAGTTCCTCATGCACTGGTGGAAACCCCCCAAACTGCTTTTAGAGGGACCATTTCCCTTCTCCCTCAGCCCACCGCAGCTGCAGGGGCAGGGCAGGGCCGTGTTTGTGCCATCACCCCGATCTCACTGTAAGAGCAAACACTAATTAGTGCTGACGGGCCGCCGGGCACCCTGGGCTTTCCCTCCCGCGGGAGCTCTGCCCCGCTGCTCTGCAATGGGCTCGGCCCTGCCACTCTTGTGCTCTCATTAAAGCCTCTGCGAGTGCAAACTGAAAATGCTGATGAACAAATAAAGCCCTCAGACGTGGGGGGAAGGGAGTGGGGGCAGGCGAGGCTGTCCCTGCTGCCACCATCTCCCCGGCCTGGGCTGCTGCAGTTTTGTCCTTATTTTCCACAAAATAACCAATGGTGGGTGCTAAAGGGGGAGCTTTGCTCTCTGAGCCCCACTCATGTGATTAACAGGGTTTAGCACCATTCTATTCAATTTTTTGTTTGTCCCAGCCCAGCCTGTTTTATCTAATTAAATTTTATCTAATTAAAGCCCTCGCCCAGGAAATTGAAGTCCTCCTCTGTGAGGCACAGGTACAAAGGGTGGCTGGGGACAGCTGAGTCACGTCCTGCTGTCACCAGGATCTTGTGTCCCCATCCCTGGAGATGCTGCCAGGCCCCTCTTCTCCCCAGCTCTGCGGGCAGATTAAGCTTTAAAAAAAAAAATCCATCAAATATTTCTCGATGTGAGCAGGAAAACATTGGGCACAGCACAGTTGATGCCAATGGCAAATGCAGCTGCTTCTCCAAAACAAATGAAAATTCCCTGCATTCCCCCACGCTGAAATATTTTTTTTTAACAAGTGGCTTTTATACAAATTTATTCTCTATTTCCCCTTTAATGTACCAGCCTCCCTCCTTGTCCTAATCACATATTCATGGATTAGAAAGAAACTTCCTAAAACAAAAGCAGCTGCAGCAAGTGCCAGATCAGCTGAAAACAGCAAATGGATTGTTCCAGACATGGTTTATAACCCGAAAATCCTATCAGAAAACTCAGCCTGAAGGGTCACTGGGTTTTGGAGATAAACGTGAGGGTGAGCAGCAGCACAGACACACCAAACACTTTAAGTGAAATAGTTTATTTGTGGAAAAGATTCCCCAATTGGATCATCATAATCTGCAAACTCCTGGCAGCAGATTCAGCATTAAAATAGGAAGATGAAAGTCATAATGAAGCCAGACCTTTCATTTAGAAATTTTTGCAGCTAAGCAAATCTATTTCAACTTCTGAGTTATTTTAGATGCAATTTGAAAAGCTCAACTCTTAGGGGCACTTCAAAATTTTTATTTCAAGTAGAACAAAGTGGGTTTGTTTTTTTTTTTCCTTCTATGTTTTGGGAGCAGCTGGGCTGGATTTGTACAGAAAATTGGGTCCAAAATGCTTTGATTTGAGCTGTACCTCGATGTGTGCAATGCAGAGAGATTAATTACTTAATTTCCAAGCCTTGGTGTCCCCCAGCTTGGCAGGGCCAGACTCTGCTGCTCTGGGAGACTGAGGAGAGGAAAGGCAGCTCCTGGAATGTGCAGTGTGGAGGAGGGATGGGCTCTGCCAGGCAGGGCTGTCCCCAGCTGGTCCCACCCTCCAGGCCACTCCTGCCCTCAGCTGCACCACAAACAGGTTTTGCCCCTTGGGTGGAAAAAACAACTTTCACCAGCTCTGTGTGAAGTATTTTCCTCCTTTAAAAAACCTGTTCTCAGGCTAAAAATGTGTTATCTGTGTTCGTTTTTACACATTTCCTCTGGTGGAGCCACTGCCCTGACTGATTCACACCGTGCCCCAGCAGTTTGCTAAAAAACCCTTTTTTCCTCCCTTTATCAGACACTTCTCCCACCTGTTAATCTGCTTATCCACCACTGAGCACTTGAAAGAGCTGCAGCAGCAAACTCACCTGAAAAAAAATCAACAAACAAGCAAGTTTCAGTTAAATAAACCCCAAAATATTTACCTGGGACTCGGCAGCTGCGAGGAGAGCAGGACCAACATCTGATGATGGAGCTGAGGGATGGTGGGAGCAGCCCCAGGGATGAATTTGGGAAGCTGTGATGCAGCTCCAGGGGTAGGTGATGCTTTTTGAGATCTTCTCTTTGCTTTTAGATAATCCAGGGGGACACCTTGGGATGTTTTATCGCTGGCACAGGATTGCTGTGGGCTGGTGGAGATGTTCAAAGGCGAGCAGGCACTGTCTCCACGAGTCAGAAACTTTGCAGAAAAAGGGAATTTGTTGTTCCTTTCTGCCAGGGATGAGGCTGCAGGGCACCTCCAGAGCCCACAGTCCCTATGGAGCAGCAGCCCAGCTCTCCCCAAACCTCCTGGGAGCTCTCAGGATGGATCTGCCAGGCTGCTGCCTGTGCCCCAAACATTTCCCAGAGAGGAGGCCCATCCACCCAGCAGACACAGAGCCAGGTGGTGTAAAATGCTTCATCCCTGTGGAAAATGTTTGCTTGGCAGAACCCAGAGTTAAGTTTGGGTGGCAGCTGAGTTGGGCTGGGCACAGCTCCCTCAGCACCCTCGGCCCAAGGAAGCTCAGCCGAATTTTGGGAGCTGATGGAGGGGTGCAGGAGCTAAACAGCTGCAGAACAGCAGAGAGACACCCCAATCTATTTAAAAAAGGCCACTGACAGAGGGGAGGTGTCATGAAACCTCGTGTGCTCGGTGCCTCTGACCCGGGTGTAGAGCGTGACCGCATCCGGCACCGCCGCGCTGCCGGACCCGCTGGGCACGCTGCTGGGGCAGCCCTGAGATCTGCTGGGGCAGCCCCAAATCCTGCTGAATAGCCCTGATCCCTGCTGCTGGGGCAGCTCTGAGATCTGCTGGGGCAGCCCCAAATCCTGCTGAACAGCCCTGATCCCTGCTGCTGGGGCAGCTCTGAGATCTGCTGAACAGCCCTGAGATCTGCTGAACAGACCTGAGCCCTGCTGAACAGCCCTGAGTCCTGCTGCTGGAGCAGCCCCAAATCCTGCTGAACAGACCTGAGATCTGCTGCTGGACAGCCCTGAGTCCTGCTGCTGGGGCAGCTCTGAGCCCTGCTGAACAGATCTGAGCCCTGCTGGACAGACCTGAACCCTGCTGGACAGACCTGATCCCTGCTGCTGGAGCAGCCCCAAATCCTGCTGCCTGCACAGCACTGAGCCCTGCTGCTGAACAGACCTGAACTCTGCTGCTGGGGCAGCTCTGAGTCCTGCTGGACAGACCTGAGTCCTGCTGAACAGCCCTGAGATCTGCTGCTGGACAGACCTGAGCCCTGCTGAACAGCCCTGAACCCTGCTGCTGGAGCAGCCCCAAATCCTGCTGCCTGCTCTGCCCCAAATCCTGCTGCCTGCTCTGCCCCAAATCCTGCTGCCTGCTTTATCCCAAATCTGCTGCCTGCTCCCAAATCCTGTTGCCTGCCCTGCCCCAAATCTGCTGCCTGCTCTGCTCCCAAATCCTGCTGCCTGCATTGCCCCAAATCCTGCTGCCTGCTCCCAAATCCTCCTGCCTGCTTTATCCCAAATCCTGCTGCTCTGCCCCAAATCCTGCTGCCTGCTTTACCCCAAATCCTGCTGCCTGCATTGCCCCAAATCCTGCTGCCTGCTTTACCTCAAATCCTGCTTTACCCCAAATCCTGCTGCCTGCTCTATCTGCCCCAAATCCTGCTCTATCCCAAATCCTGCTGCCTGCTTTACCTCAAATCCTGATTTACCCCAAATCCTGCTCCCTGCCCTGCCCCGCCCCAAATCCTTCTGCCTGCCCCCAAATCCTGCTGCCTGCTCTGCCCCAAATCTGCTGCCTGCTCCCAAATCCTGCTCCCTGCCCTGCCCCGCCCCAAATCCTTCTGCCTGCCCCCAAATCCTGCTGCCTGCATTGCCCCAAATCCTGCTGCTCTGCCCCAAATCTGCTGCCTGCATTGCCCCAAATCTGCTGCCTGCTCTGCCCCAAATCTGCTGCCTGCTCTGCTCCCAAATCTGCTGCCTGCATTGCCCCAAATCTGCTGCCTGCCCTGCCCCAGAGCCGTGGGGAAGGGAAGGAGTGGAAAGCTCTGAGCCCAGGTAAATCCACACTGTGGGAGCAGAGGGTGGGACAGGGGGAGAAAAGCTGGGCTGGGAATCCCCCTGGGCAGTGTTGGTGCCATCCTGAGCTCCAGTGGGTGAGCTGGGCCTGGCTTGAGTAGCATTAAAACAATTTGGGGCATTCTGGAGCTTTCCAGCCACCTCCAGCAGATGCCTCAGGTTGACCCCTCACTGCCTGGCTGAGGAGCAGCTCCTTGGTTTCAGCATTTTCTCGAGAAAGGGTTGAAGTCTTGGGGGCTGCAGGCTCACAGAAATCCCCTGAGACACCCAAAAAAAGCACTTCTGGTGCCAGGCTCTCATTGGCTGCTGTCTCAAATCAGATTTTCTGATACCCACCTGATATCAGCGCCTCCATCTCTGCTGTACCCATCTCTGCTGCTGCTGATAGTTGGATTTGGGGCTTATTTTGCAATTTCCTTTTGAACAGCTCATTTTTCAGATCCTTATCTGCTGCTGCAGCAGCATCTCCTGCCCCTCAGTAGGAAATGAACCTTTTTCAGAGTGGCTGCCCTTTGAGAAGGATATTGGGGGACAGGTTTGTTCAGCAAGGGAGGGGGTAAGTTCCTGCAAAAAATGAACTTTTAGCTTGGCAGGCATCAAACTGTTTGCATGAGTGGGTTCACAGGAGATTGGTGGTTATCAGGAAAGCTTTTGATGAATAAGGCTCAGAAATGTGTCACAGAGGAAATGATAGAATTTGCTCCACAGGATGGATAATGCCTTTGCTCTATCAATTTATCTGTCAGTCTATCAATCAAATTATCATGGCTGCTTTAATCACTGTATCAAAGCCTCAGCTGAAGATCTCTCCCTATCAGCCATTTATAAATAGTGAGTGGATAACACTGTGGAAGATTTAAAGTGCTTTTTTTTGCAAGTGAAAGCTCACAAAAGGAACACCCTGCTGCTGTTTTCACAAAACTAACACCTTTATTTTTTATTACAAATCTCTTGAGTGCCATGGCCAGAGGAACCAAGCCAAGGGGCCCAGCCCAGGCATTGGTGTTTTCTGATTTTCTGCCTTAAACCCTCTTAACCTCAGCAGGATTGAAGCTCTCCCAGTATTAAATACGAGATTTCAGACACTGAGGTGTTGGAGGCCTCTGATATTTCTGTCTGGACCATGACTCACACCAGCCCACAAACTTCCTTTGGTTACTTTTTCCATGGATTATTTTTTCTTCATCTTGTAGGTTTTCTTTTTCTTTTTTCTTTTTTTTTTTTTTTTTTTTTTTGGATGAAAAAGAGAAAAAGAAAAAAAGTGAACCGTGAGAGAGGATTAAAGCAAGAAGAATAAATTTCAATTCTGTTGCAGTGGAGCCCAGACAAGTCTCAGATATGACCGTGTATAAAACCATTAATTCAGTGATAAGGGAGCTCTGTGAGGGTGTGAACCAGAGGGATTCTCACAGGGGGAGGGCTGGGATAAAATAAAAAATCCTTTATTTCACATCTGCAACATCCAGCCACTGCTTCCAAGTGCTGAGCCTGATCTCCAGCTCATGGGGAGCAGCGTGAGGCTCCATGGGATCATTTTTTTTGGGTTGCCCCCAGGTCCTGCTGCCTCTGTGTGTCCCCCCAGGCCCTGGAGGCGCCTCAGCAGGAGGATGAGCTGCTGTCCGTGGTGAGTGCAGCCCAGAGCCCCCACAGCCCCCCTGGCACATCCCAGCCTGGCTGGAGGGGGCTCTGAGCAGCTCTGGCTGGAAATGTCCCTGCTCATGGCATTTCAAAGGGCCCTTCCCACCCAACCCATCCCATAATCCCATGATTCTATAATTCCATCACACCTGGAATGTCTCTCTCCCCTCCAGCTCCCACATTCCCCCTCTGGCAATGAGGTTTTAAAAAATCCTTTCTGGGGACAGGCCCCCAAAAATGAGGGGCAAGGAACTCAAACCATCCCTGAAAAACCAAGCCCCACATTTTGGGGCACATCACCCCAAAGCCAAAAAGCAAAACCTGAGTCTAAAATGTGCCTTGAAGCAATGGGGGATGGACAAGAATTTGGTGATTTCAGTGGGACTGGATGTTTTTTTTGTTCAGCTGGATTCCTGCTGCCACCTCACTTGGCTCCTCGGTGCTCTTTGCTCTCCTCTTGCTGGCCTTTTACATCATGCTCAGCAGGAAAATTGGTAATTAAAACATGGTTTTCCCTGGAGATTTCCTGGTTTGGGGTGGGTGTGGGATGGGAAGGGCAGGGCTGAGCTGCTGCAGGCTGTGAGCTGTGACAGGTTGTGCACACCAGCGAGGGCTCTGCAGCCTTGTGTTGCTCCAAAACCATTTTCTTTTATTGCTCTTTAATTAAAGCGCTGGGAAAATACCAAGAACCAGCTCACAGAGTATTAATTCAGCTGAAGCTGCAATTTCTAGCAGGGAATTCTTTCACACCAACTGCTGCTCACATTTGCACAAAGCCCAGCTCTGCTTTGGGTCCAAATCATTCCAAACTTGCAAGAGGAGGCCCTGGCCCTGTGGTTTGTCACTGGAGCCTCTCCTGGTGGGTGAGCAGGGCTCTGGATCATCCCAGTAATTGGATTTATGGATATCAGCCTGCTGCAGTGCACAGCAGTAATGATTTCGGGGTGTGCTCACTCTCCTCTCGCTCCCAGCCCAGCATTCCTGTGGGATGCAGGTGAGGAGCAGCCCTGGGGTCCATCCCAGCCCTCAGCCCTCCCCAGCTCCAGCCTCGGCACCAGGAGGGGACACGGCACAAAAACCTGGAGCACAAAATCCTGGGGCACAAAATCCTGCAGCACAAAATCCTGGGGCACAGAACCCAGCAGCAGCCTATGCAGGTAAGGGGCTCCTGCAGCAGTGGGGCATCGCTGGCACAGGGATGGGAATTTTTGGGTGGCATTTGTGGGATGTTTCCTCCTGAGGAGCTGTGATCATCCCTTCCACTGCCCTGCCCAGCTGGGCTCCCCTTGCCCCGTTTCTCCAGGTAAGTGAGGCTGGGAGGGATCAAACTGATGCTTTGTGGGTCAGAATTTCCACTCCTGAGCACATCTGCTTTTTCTCCCCTGATCCTTTCTGCCCTTTAACCCTCTGGGAAGTGCTGGGCTGGTAAATGTTTCTGTTTTTAAGGGAGCAGTGACACATCTTCAGAAACCTCGGAGGAGTCAGACAGCCCTTCCTGCCCTCAGGTACCACTGGCAAAAACATCCCCAGCCCACCTGGCTGTCCAGCTCCAGAGCCCAGAGCAGCATCAGGGGGGGCAAATCCATCAAACCACAGGGAAATTCCATAAATGATTTTGGGGTTATGGCAAAAACATCCCCAGCCCACCTGGCTGTCCAGCTCCAGAGCCCAGAGCAGCATCGGGGGGGCAAATCCATCAAACCACAGGGAAATTCCATAAATGATTTTGGGGTTATGGCTGGGGAGGTTGTTGTGCTCTGTCACATGCAGCGTTCCAGTGTCCCCCCATTCAGAGGGAAATGGGCACTTTAGGAAAATTAGGAAACAAAATCTTCTCTCTGAGTGTGGGGAGGTGCCCAGAGAAGCTGTGGCTGCCCCTGGATCCCTGGGAGTGCCCAAGGCCAGGTTGGAGCTCCCTGGGACACTGGAAAATGTCCCTGCTCATGGCAGGGAATGGGAATGGCTTTACAGTCCCTCCAAGCCAACCCATTCCATGATTGCCTGAATTGGTGCATGGGTTGGGGGGCAAAGGCTCCTGGCTGGGTGCTGGGGCTGACCTGGGCTTCATTCTGCTCCTGCAGGGCCCTGCCTTGGAGGAAAACATCCATTACACATCCCTGGTGTTCCCAGGGAAGGGCCACGAGCCAGGCTCTGCCCAGGACTACGAGAACGTGAAGACTGGCGTGGATTATGTCAACATGGACCCAAAGAGGAAGAAAATTCATTTCTGGTCCTTCTCCAGCAGCACCAGGGCATCCAAGGGTGTGGAGTACACCGAGGTGAAGCTGTGACACTGACACTGGTGTGGGGCTGTGGCACTGGTGTGGGGCTGTGACACTGGGGTGAAGCTGTGACACTGATGTGGGGCTGTGACACTGATGTGGGGCTGTGACACTGGTGTGGGGCTGTGGCACTGGTGTGGGGCTGTCACACCAGGGTGCTGCTGCTCAGAGCTGCCCAGAGCCCCCAGCAGCTGCACAGCTGGCACTGTCCCCTTCCCCTGGGCACTGCCTGGCACGGGCAGCACCACTTGTCCCACCCCGACCCGCAGGCACCGTTTCCTTGGCTTGTCCTTAAAGGCAGCTCTGTTCCCCAGGGCGGGGTGGGGCAGGTTCCTCCAGCCCGGCTGCAACCAGCTCTCCCCTTCTGTGTCACGGCTCTTCTCCCTCCTTTACTGAAAGCAAAAGAAACACCCCCCCTTGCCTCTCACAGTAGGCACTTCAGGGATTGATCCCCAAAATCCCCGGCTCCTCTCAGGGATGGTGCTTTGCTCATCAGCCTCATAAAATCCTTTCAAATGCAGATTTTCCACTGGCTTTCCCCTCTCCTTTTGCTTTCCCTGCTTTGTCCCCGCTCCAGGTGCTGGGGTCGGTCTCTCCCCACCTGGGCCGTGTCCCTGCTCCTCACTCTGCATTTTGTTACTTCAGAATTTTCCAGAAATAAACTTCCAAAGTGCCTGGGAATGGGAATGGTGCCCCAGTGGGAGCTGTGTAAGGGGATGGAGCTGCTGCTCCCAGCACAGCCCCTTCCTCCCCAAGTGTGTTTTAAACGGGCTCAGCAACGCTGTGATTTAATGAAAGGTTGGAGACGATTGATTTGGGATTGATCAGCGGCAGGGGGAGCCAGGCACTCCTGGTTTCATGACCTTGTGGTGCAGATCTGCCCCAACTCGAAGGGCACGTGAAAGAAAACATTCCAAAAACCCCAACACTTCCTGGGCAGCGCTGGAAAACCCAGGAGAGGTGTGATTATGGAGCTGGAGCTGAGGCCAAAACCAGTGAGTGGAAGCTTCTGAAAAATCTGATTCAAATGCCTGGCAAGTAAAAAGTGAAAATATTGAAGATTTCAAAATATTTTACTCTTAATCTCTTATTTTTACAGCTTTAGCCTGTGGTAGTGGAAGGAGTAATGCTCGTGGCTCACAGGGAATTTGGAATCTTCACTGGGACACCTTCAGCAGCTTTTGAGCTGCCAGAGCTGATGGATGCTCTTTCCTGCCTCATCCAGGATTTATTCCTGCACAAACAGTCCTGGGGGCAGGGCAGGGGCCAGGCTGGGATGCAGAGGAGTCGAGTTCCTGCTCCCCGAGCCCCGGGTGGTTTTGGGTCCCTGATCCCTAAAAATCAGCCCAAAGCAGCAGCAGCGGCAGCAGGGTGAGAGCAGCTCTGCCTGGGCTGCAGCAGATGCTGAACACGGGATGGGGTTGGGGGAGAAGCTGACGGGGGCACGGGGGGAGCCAGGATGTGCCCAGCAGCTGCTGGGGGTGCCGGAGCCGAATTTGGGGCGCTGCAGCGGGCACAGCACGGGGGCCCAGGGGAGGGGCAGGGGGCACTTCCAGGCCAGAGCAGCCGCAAAGCCCCGCGGGGGGAGCGCGACAGGAGGAAGCAGCAGCGAGCTCTGGAGCAGATGGAGCCGCGTTGCCGCCTGCTGTGCTCCGGCTGCTCTGCTGGCAGCGGGGAACGCAGAACTCCCGTCCCTCCTGGAGGGTTTTGTGGATGCAGATCCCCTCTTCCCAAAGGATTCAGGGTCCCTTCCCAAAGGATGCACCGCCCCCTGTTCCCAAAGGATGCAGGGTCCCTTCCCAAAGGATTCAGGATCCCCTGTTCCCAAAGAATTCAGGACTCCCTGTTCCCAAAGGATGCAGGGTCCCTTCTCAATGGATTCAGGATCCTCCGTTCCCGAAGGAGTCAGGGTCCTCTGTTCCCGAAGGATGCAGGGTCCCTTCCCGAAGCAGTCAGGAGCCCTTGTTCCCAAAGAATTCAGAATTCCCTGTTCCCGGAGGATGCAGAGTCCCTTCCCAAAGGATTCAGGATCCCCTGTTCCCAAAGGATTCAGGGTCCCCTGTTCCCGAGGGATTCAGGATCCCCTGTTCCCGGAGGATTCGGGGTCCTTTCCCGGAGGATGCAGGGTCTCCTGTTCCCAAATGATTCAGGGTCCCCTGTTCCCGAGGGATTCAAGATCCCCTATTCCCGGAGGAGAAGTGTCCCTACACACGAGGGCGGTGGGCGCTGTGCTCAGGCAGCGGCCGGAGGGGCTCTGTCCATCCCCGGGCGGCCACAGCACACACGGCGGCCACGCTCTGGGGGTGAACCGGGCGGGTTTCTGCAAAACGCGGTGCCACCAGGTGGGGAGAGCGGCGCTCTGCAGCGACAGGGCGAGCGGCGCCACATCTGGCTGTGTCACATCTGGCGGCGCCGCAGCCTAGAGCGTGCCCGACTCTGTCGCTCCCTCGTCGCAGGGCGGGCGCAGCTCCCGGGCGCTGTCCCCGTGCAGGGGCAGCCCTGCCTGCTGGCTGTGGCTCAGGATGGTGGTTTTCCTGCTGCACAGGCTCCCGGTGGAGTTGGGTCTGCGCAGCCCGGCCCGGGGGCGGCCCCAGCAGCCCCGGCAGCGCCCCCAGCCCGGCAGGAGGTGCCCGCTGAAGAACAGGTAGATCCAGGGGTTGCAGCAGCTGCTGAGGCTGGCCAGCAGCATGGTGATGCTGAAAGCCACGTTGGTGGAGTCTGGCGAGGCAAGAGGGAGAGATGAAACGTGCCCAGGGCTGGGCAGTGAGCAGTGGGAAGGGGGCAATGAGCAGAGGGAAGGGGGCAATGGACAATGGGCGGTGGGCAGTGGGCAATGGGCAGTGAGCAGTGGGCAGTGAGCAATGGGCAGGACCTGGGGGCTCTCCTGGCTCACATTCCCAGCCCACTGGCATTCCTGGGCGCTGGAAGTTTTGCAGAGCCAGGCTCTACCCTTCAGGTTCTGCAGTGTGAATGTGCTGGGGCACACCCAGCAGCTCCTGGGCTTTCCTTCAGCCTCTGTGCTGCCCAAAGCATCTCCCAGAGGACTTTCAGTCTTGGGCGAAGCCCCTTGTACTGTTAGTAAAACTACTGAAGATTTACAGGGAAACAAATTCAACATATGAACTCAGAAATCCACTTCTGAAACCTCTGAAAATTCCCAGAGGAGAGGAAGACACACATGGCAAAGCTTTGCACATCCCTATGGATGATGGCCAGAAATGGTCACTTCTCAGTTTTGTTTTTTTTTCCTGGTGAAAGGAATGATTTGACTCTGAAAATTATATTTTATAAGCATTACCAGGGAGGAAATCTGTAGCCTTCCCCGTGATTTTTTTATCTTAAATGACAAGATGGCAGGACAGCTCTTATTTGTTAAACCCCAAGTGCATTCCTGACCTTCCCAGCGCTCTGTGCCCCGCTGCCCCCAGCACTCACCCTCGTCAGGAGCATCCTCATCCCACACTGACCACATCTGCACGCTGAAGAAGGGCGCCCAGCAGGCGACATAGGCGGCCACGATGACGAAGGTCATCCTGACGGTGCGGATCTTGGCGCGGGAGATGCTGCGCACGCTGCTGACCCGCGAGGGCGGCGCGGGGGCGGCGGCGGCTCCCCCGCCCTGCGTCTTGCCCCGCAGGTTCCTGCAGATCTCGTGGCAGATGAGGCTGTAGCAGACGCCGAGCACGGCCACGGGCAGCACGAAGACGCACAGCGCCGTCCAGGTGATGTAGGCGCGGGCTCCCCAGGGCTGCCCGAAGTGCGCCCAGCAGTCCAGCACCCCCGAGCCCGGGCGCACCTCCCGCAGCGAGAAGATGAAGAGCTGGGGCAGGCTGAGCAGGCAGCTGAGCAGCCAGCTGGCCGCGATCATGGCGTGAGCCTGGCGGCCGGGCTGCTGCAGCGACTGCAGCGGGCGGCACACGGCCAGGTAGCGGTCCAGCGTCATCACCAGCAGCATGTAGGTGGAGGAGAACATGCTGAGCACCTGCAGGTACTTGACGGCCCTGCAGAGAGGGTCGGGCCCCAGGAAGCGGTAGGTGACCTTCCAGAGCAGCTGGGGCAGCACCTGGAACAGGGCCACGCCCAGGTCGGTCAGCCCCAGGTGCAGGATGAAGAGGTGCATGCGGCTCATCTTCCTCCTCAGCCGGTACATGGCCAGCAGCACGCCCAGGTTGCCCACGGTGGCCACGGCCAGGATGGCGCCCAGCACCCCGACCTCGGCCTTGGCCAGCTCCTCGTCCCGGGTGTGCAGCACTGTCAGGTTGGGCTCCGGGCTCGGCAGCCCCTGGCTGTGCCCAGCTGGGCTCTGGTGGGAGCTGTTCCGGCCCCAGCCCGGCTCCATCGCTCCGGGAGGCGCTGAGGGAGCACAGAGCTCCAAGGCTCCTCTCTGATGTCCTTCCCTGTGTCCCCAGGGCTGCCCCTGAGCTCCCTGCCCCCGGCTGGGGGGTGCTGGATGTGCCTCCTCCAGCAGTCCCCAGCAGCAGGGCAGGTTGTCACCTGTCCCCTTCACACTAACCCTGCGTCAGGCAGCTGCAATTCCCTCTCTGCTCGGGCTGAAAATATTCCTGTGGAGCAGAGAGGTGCAAGAGCCCCTGGTTCAGCCCTTGATGCTTCCCTGCACTGAACATTCCCAAATCCCTGGTTCAGCCCCTGATACTTCTCTCATCTGTACTAAACATTCCCAAATCCCTGGTTCAGTCCCTGATACTTCTCTCATCTGTACTAAACATTCCCAAATCCCTGGTTCAGCCCCTGATAATTCTCTCATCTGTACTGAACATTCCCAAATCCCTGGTTCAGTCCCTGATAATTCTCTCATCTGTACTAAACATTCCCAAATCCCTGGTTCAGCCCTCGATATTTCTCTTCCCTGCACTGAACGTTCCCCATTCCCCTGATATCTCTCTCATTTCCACACCTTCCCAAATCCCTGTTTCTCCCTGCACTGCTCGCCTTGCCGATCCCCTGTGCAGGTAAATCCGAGAGGAAAGAGAAATTCTCCTTCAAAGCAGCAGAAAAGGCCGCTGGGGCTGCATCCCTTCGGCTCTGCCAAGGAGAGCAGCAGGTGAGCGTGTCCCAGCCCCGTCTCCACCGGGAGCGCTGGCGGCTCTCGTGTCCCCGGGGCTGCGTTTTATACCCGGCAGGTCCCTCCCCGTGTCCCGCGTGTGAGCTCCGTCCCTAGGCTGGGTTTTACATCCCCAGGATGGGTTTTACATCCCCAGGATGGGTTTTACACCCCGGGCTGGGTTTTACATCCCCAGGATGGGTTTTACATCCCCAGGCTGGGTTTTACATCTCAGCCTAGTTTTACACCCCAGGCTGGGTTTTATCCCCTGGGCTCGGTTTTACAACCACGCAGGTCCCTCTGTGGTGTCCCCGTTCTTGAACTCCGTCTCTAGGCTGGGTTTTGCACCTCGGACTGGGTTTTACACCCCCGCAGGTCCCTCCCCGTGTCCCCAGTTCTGCTCCCGGCCAGGTGAGCACTGAGCCCCTCCGGAGCTGTCCCAGAGCAGAGTTTGACAGAAGGATTTTACTAAAGGGGGATCCAAAGGATGAAAATCCTCCTGTGGTTGTCCCCTGTGTCCCCTCCTCTGCTGGGGACAGCCTGCCCTTGGTCTGCAGCCCCAGACCATGCCCATCCCTGCCCCGGGTCCTCTGCTGGGCTGTGTCTGTGCCCAGCCCGGAGCCAAGCCCTGGAAATCTCATTTATTGTCCCACAGCCCGGGGCTGCCTCCTTTGATCGGCTGCTCCGTGGGCAGGACATGGGGATTGCCCCTGACACCAGAATTCTCTTCTTTTCTCCATCTGGCACAAAACCAGCCTGGAAATGCAGAGTGAGGTTCTGCCCAGCCACAGGTCCCCAGCATTTACACCATTATTTTTATCTTTTTTTTTTCAAAACCAGGAAGAAAATCCATGGGAAAGGCAAAGCTGGAGGGGAGCAGGGAGCTGGAGATGTCCCAGATTTGTGAGAGCTGAGGGAAAGGGGCTGCACAGTGGGATGAGGGCACAGCAAATGGTGTAAAAAAGTTGGAATTTTTTTTTTTTTTTTTTTTTTTTTTTTTTTTTGGTGGGGAAATGAGCAATTTTTTTTTTTCCAGTGAGGAATTTTCCAGTGGGAAAAACCCAGGTGAGTCTGGAGCTGAAAGGCTTTTGGATCTCACCTTCCTCAGAGTTTGGGCACCTCCTCATCTTCCCTTCCCACCTTTTTTTGGGTCTTCCCACCCAATTCCTCTTCTGTTTGGCGACACCCAGGATTTGTTTTCCTTGCTGGCTGCTAAATCATGGCAAGAAGTGAAATTAATCTATTTTCAGCCTTTTTTTTTTTTTTTTTCTGTGGGGAAAAGATGCCAGCAGTGATCCAAAAATCACCTGGTGTGGGCTTTGTCCCACCTGGTTTTGCCTCTGTGGCTCCCTGGATGTTGATATTCCACAGAAATTCCCTGTAAAAAAAGCTGTGATTTGCTGAATAAATTTGCAGATCACCTCTAATAACCATAAATGAGCTCAGTTTGTGTCTAATTAAAAGACATTCATCCTTATGAGGCCCTGTGGATATAAAGTACCCATCAGAGATTGCCTGCTGGAGGTGCTGTGCATGGCAAGGCTTTTGGTGGATAATGGAATTTTCTGTGTTTGTGATCAGCTGTCTGATTTTCAGGAAGATTAATAGAGGGCAGTGCAAAAAAAAAAAAAAAAAAACAAAAAAAAAAACCAACCTTACAAAGCAGTGAAAAGCTGAGATGAAGGCAGAGATGGAAGGGCAGAGAGAAAGAAACACTGAGAGGGTTTTGAGGTTGGTTTTTTTTTTTTCTGGCAGCATTTTGATTTCCTTGCAGGCAGAGCTTTTACTCCAGATTTTCCCAAGTTTAGTTACAAGGAGGATTCTTTTCCAAGGGTGCTTAGAGGAAAATGGAGCTAATTCACAATTAAACCACCCTTGGAACCTGGAAATTCAATTTTCTTTAGGGGGAGAGATCTCACCACAGGAAAGAATTTTTTTTGAGCAGATGGGATGAAAAATAAACTGATTTTCATTTGCAGGTTTGCTGAAGTTTTTGAGGCACCACCAGCAGCTCCTGGGCCTCAGGGCTGGGATTTCCAGCATGGAATTCCTGCTCTGGGTTGGAATTCCAGCACCTGGGCAGGCTTGGGGTGAAAACTGCTGGGACCCCTCCCTGCCCCCGGGAGAGGCTCAGGGGCCACATCTGCATTTCCAAGCTCCCAAATTGGGATTTTAGGGTAATGCTGCATTGCACTACTCGTTTTTGGCAGCTCACAGCCAAGGCTGGCCCTGGCTCTGGGCAGGTTTGTGATTGCTCAATCCCTTGGCACAGCACCTGGCACTTTGTTTTGTGGGCAGCTTGCTGCTTAAATAAATAAAAAGTGCTGGCTCGGGTTTATGTGCTGCTCTGGCCGCCTTCTCCACACAAATATTTCATTTGTGGTGTGTGATGCTGTTAAATTTTATTGCTGACAGCACGGAGCAGGCTTGGGCTGTCTTTAGCATTTAATCACTGAAATGTTTTCTGTGGTTGGGGTCAGGAAAAGCCAGATTTGGTCATTTTGTGCTGGTTCAGATGCCATAAAATTAATGATGTTGCAACTGCTCTGGAGCATCCTGGGGTTGTCTCCTTGGAAAGGCTGAGGGCAGTAATGAGGGCTGGGAATTCCTGGTATCTCCTGTTCTATTAAATGCCAGCTCTCTGTCAAAATGAAGCCATGAATGAGCCTCCCCCTCACCTCCTGAAAATATAAACTCAGTTATATAAAAATAAATAACAGACTTCAACTTGCTCTTGCTGCTGACCTGTCTTTGGTCCTTTCTTTCCTCTCAAATTTGGGCAATTTGGATGCTGAAAACTTGTTGCAATTTTAATTTTTGTTTGTGGCTTGCAGTGTTTGTGAAATGCTCTCAGCAAAGTCACTTTGTGGTGTCTGTCTGGGGGGGAATAAATTTCCCTGCAGGGTGGTCGTGGACCAGGGAATGTGAGTCTAAAAGGATTCAAACCAGTCCTGGTCTCTTCTAAATCCTCAGAAAATGCCCCAAAAATGTTGAACTGCCTCTAAATGTTCACCTGGGGCTGGAGAGGAGCTTCCAGCATTTAAAGCCAGAAGTGAAACATTTCCAGCATCACCTTTTCCTCCCCCTGTTCCCTCATTCAGATTTGGTTTTTTTCCCACTTAATTAAAAACCTTGCTCCTTATTAATATTAAAGAGCATAAATAAATCTGCTGAGCACATGGGGAGTGCCCCAGAGTGCTGGGCAGAAGGAGAATTTTCGTGGAAAATCCATGGGAAGCTGTGAAAATTGGCGAGCAGAGGGGGCTGTGCCAAAGAGCTGCATTTAAAGGATCCCAAATTCTTGAGCAGCGGCTGATGGAGGGGCTGTGTCCAAACTGGGGATTTCAAACACCCCTCCCCTCATCCTGCCTGCTGCTCCTCAGCTTTGGGGTAACCCTGGCCACCCAAACACCTCAAACCTGCCCAAATCAAGCCCAGAATCAGAGAGAAACCCCCCAGCATTATTTCTGTGATAACCCAGAAAATCCTGCCAGGCTGCTGAAGAGCACCAGGAGCTTTCTGTTGAATAAAACAAATCCAATCCTGGCTGTTATTGCAGCTGATAACTCCATTAGAGTTCACTTTCCCTTTCTTGCTTTGCTGTCTGTTCATTCTGACCCACGTGTGTGCGAACCTGCTTAAAGAGAGGTAAAATTGCCAGAGGTAAAATTGGAGCTACAGGCGTTCAAGGTAGCAAATGACTTGTTTATCATCCTTAAGCTCTCCCTGTTGGTTTCCTGGTGTGGCTGGGGATGTTTAAAGGCTTTGGTAGCTGTGAAATGCTTCCATTTCCTCCCCTGCTCCCTCATCTCCTCTCGCTGTTACCGTCATTAGCATTTAAAAACCAGACACGGCCAGAGCTTTACAACCTTAAAATCAATAATGAAAAATAAAAAAAAAAAAAAAAAAAAAAGAAGAGAGCAACAAGCAAAATTACATTTCAAGGCTGGAAACAAATGGCTTTTTCTTGTCTTCTGCTGTGGGGGAAATCTGTGTGTGTTAGTGTGGACAGACAGGGAAAGGAGGATTCACCCGGGACAGAATTCCCACCCAGCTACAGAGACAGCGTGGCCAGGCTGGAAAAGCTGTTTAGGTCCTGTAAATTGCTTTATGCAGCGAAAATCTGATTTGTGCAGGAGATTTTCAGGCCCTACAGCCTGGAGAGATGGGTTGGCTTGTGACATTTTAAATAAATCCTGGCTGGGAAATGGGAGTTGGTGGCAGGGAGGACATCCCTGAGTGTGGGGATGAGTTTGAGCCCCACGGGCAGGGTGGGAGCTTGGGGTAGTTCAGGGATCAGCACCTGCAGCTGGAATTGGGGCTGGGATAATCCCACTGGGATGCTGGAGAGTCCTGGAGTGGGAGGGGAACCTCCCTGCCCCTTGTGCAGACAAAGGGGGCACAGGATTGAAAATACGAATTAATTGAATATCTCAGTGCAGGGGGAAGTGAATTAGAGCCTTGCCATGACCTCAGCCCTGCTGTGCCTCCCCTTCCCCTCCTTCCCCGATGGAAATTCCGTGGTTGTTCAGATCCCATCAGCCTGCAGGTAGGAGAGGCATCAATCAGGGCTGGGAGAGCAGAGGAGCAGCTGGCTCGGGGCAGAGTATTAGGAAATGATGAATCGTGGGGAAAACCTCTGCAGGAACCTGAACTCAAAGTTCAAGGCCTGGTGATGAGAGCTTGTTCTGTTTGGGGGTCGAGCCCAGGGAAAACTCAGCAAAACTCGGCAGCACAGCTCCCTGATGAGGGTTAGATAATTAAAACACCGGGAATTCCACACCTGATATTTTTACCCTGAAAAGCCTCGGAGTGCCAAGCCCAGGGACTTTTGTGCTGAGAGACAAATTCACAGGATCGGGGCTTGGTCACTGAAGTGCTGCTTCCCTTCAGGATTCCGAGCAGCTCCTTTGCTTTTCTCTCCATCTCTTTATCTGCAGGGAGCAGCACAAAATAAACCAAATTAACACTGGTTATTGCAGTTCCACTGGTATTTTAGCTCGCCGTGTTCAATAGATAAGAAGTAACTGCGGAATCGCTACCTTCAGCTCGCACGAAATGTGTTTGGTTTGGGTTTTTTTGTTGTTGGTTTTTGTTTTTTTTTTTCCCCATCAGGGTGTGTGAAAATCTCCTTGGAAACAGAGCGCCGGTGGTGCGGCTGCTGCAGGAGGAGCAGAACGCGGAGCTGGGGCCGGAGCGGGGGCGCCGCGATGCTCCCGGAGCTCCCGGTGGATTCCCGGCTCTCCCGGGCTCGTCCCGGCTCTGGCGGTGCTGCCCTGGTGGGGATTGCCGGGCTGGAGCTTCCAGGGGTGGTTCTGCACCCCAAAATCCTGCCCCTGTGTGTTCTGGGGGAGCGGATCTCCCTGGAGGGAGAACCCCAGTGGTTTCGGTGATTTCCCCAAAATTCCTCCCCTCCTCCCCAGCCTGTGGCACGGATCTGTGTGGGGACGGGCAGGTCCTTCCCTGCTCCCCCGAGCCCTCGCCCCTCGCTGTCCTGGCGAACGGAGCAGTTAATCCCCGAGTGCCCATCCGGGGAGCGCCGCTAAAGCTCCTTAATCCCCGCCAGGAGGAGAAGGTGACAAAGTACAGCGGGGGCACAGCGAGTCCTGCGGGGCTGGGGCACGGGGAAGGGTTGGGAACTTGGGACCAGGGACAGGAACATTTGGGGCCAGGGACAGGAACATTTGGGGCCAGCTCTGGGGAAAGGGAAGGGACAGAAACCTGTGGGACCAGGGCCAAAAATATTTGGGGTCAGCTCTGGGGAAAGGGAGGGTGTTAGGAACATGTGGGATCAGGGGTAGGAACGTGCAGGACCAGCCCTGGGGAAAGGGAAGGGGCAGGAATGTGTAGGACCAGGGGCAAAAACATTTGGGGTGAGCTCTGGGGAAAAGGAAGGGACAGAAACCTGTGGGGCCAGGGGCAGGGACGTGTGGGACCAGCTCTGGGGAAAGGGAAGGGACAGGAACGTTTGGGATCGGGGTTAGGAACATTTGGGATCAGGGGTTTAGGAACATTTGGGATCAGGGGCAGGAACATTTGGGATCAGGGGATAGGAACATTTGGGATCAGGGGATAGGAACATTTGGGATCAGGGGCAGGAACATTTGGGATCAGGGGATAGGAACATTTGGGATCAGGGGCAGGAACATTTGGGATTGGAGGTTAGGAACATTTGGGATCAGGGGATAGGAACATTTGGGATCAGGGGTTTAGGAACATTTGGGATCAGGGATTTAGGAACATTTGGGATCAGGGGCAGGAACATTTGGGATCAGGGGATAGGAACATTTGGGATCAGGGGATAGGAACATTTGGGATCAGGGGCAGGAACATTTGGGATTGGAGGTTAGGAACATTTGGGATCAGGGGATAGGAACATTTGGGATCAGGGGTTAGGAACATTTGGGATCAGGGGATAGGAACATTTGGGATCAGGGGCAGGAACATTTGGGATTGGAGGTTAGGAACATTTGGGATCAGGGGATAGGAACATTTGGGATCAGGGGATAGGAACATTTGGGATCAGGGGCAGGAACATTTGGGATTGGAGGTTAGGAACATTTGGGATCAGGGGATAGGAACATTTGGGATCAGGGGTTAGGAACATTTGGGATCAGGGGCAGGAACATTTGGGATCAAGGGCAGGAACATTTGGGATTGGAGGTTAGGAACATTTGGGATCAGGGACAGGAACGTTTGGGATCAGGGGCAGGAACGTTTGGGATCAGGGGCAGGAACGTTTGGGATCAGGGGCAGGAACATTTGGGATTGGAGGTTAGGAACATTTGGGATCAGGGACAGGAACGTTTGGGATCAGGGGCAGGAACGTTTGGGATCAGGGGCAGGAACGTTTGGGATCAGGGGCAGGAACATTTGGGATTGGAGGTTAGGAACATTTGGGATCAGGGACAGGAACGTTTGGGATCAGGGGCAGGAACGTTTGGGATCAGGGGCAGGAACGTTTGGGATCAGGGGCAGGAACGTTTGGGGCCAGCTCCAGGGATGGATTCCGCCCCTGGGAGCCCCTGGCTGCGAGCTCTGCTGTCCCTGCCCTGCCCTGGGCTGTCCAAAGCCCCCCTGGACACCTTTCCCATCCCTGGGACGCTGAACGGGCTCGGCTGCAGCAGAATTTGGGATAATCCCGCTGCTGTCGGTGTGGCAGGCGGGGATGCTCCTGGCCCAGCTCGGGTGTGCGCTCCACACGGAGCTCAGCTCGGTGGGAAATTAGATTTAATAGTCTTTGCACCTCCATTTTTAATTTCCCCTTGTGGAGTCAAGGTCTGATATCTTTTGGAAAAGACAGGTATTTTACTACAAAGCAGAGTCTCGCAGAGCAGGATTTCTCAGCTGGGAGAAGAGGGAACGGTGACTGATGGCAAAGCCGATGGTGAAGAGCTCTGATAAAAGCAAATCCTTTCACCGCATCCTCATTGTCCGCGAGGAATTTAAACAGCTCGGACTCGGAGTGGCGAATCCCCAAAATCTGATTTAACCACCTGCCTTGGTGCCTCGGAGCGCCGGATAACGCTGAACCGAGGGGAGCGCGACACCTCTTTTCCAGGCAGGTCACAGATGGAGAGGATTGGGCTGGATCAGGCGGTTTGTGCCTCCAAAAAAATGGTTTAACTCGGGCAGACAATGGCTTTGCCTGCGGGTGTTAATTGCTGAGCATCCCAGAGATTTGCACAGCGCACGGGAGACGCGGGGAGAATGTGTCGATGCGTTTGGCACCGCTGCAAACGGGAATTGCTGCCCCGTCCCGCAGGAAAATGGCATTTTGGAGCCCGCCTGCAGCTCAGCTGCCACACCTGCATTTCTGGGATGGATCATCCCTCCCTCAGCACAGGCTGAGCCCAGGGATTCCTCCACTGGTGCCTGGAAATGAAGAAAACCATCACAGATGCACGGGAGCGTCCTGGGGTGATTTGTCTCTGGGGTTTCTGTATGAACAGGAGATGTGGGGATTGATGTGCAGCAGCAAAATCTCAGCATCTGCAGCCTGAGTTCCTCCTGGAGTGGGGAATTTGGGGAGTCACAGCCTGGTTTCGGTGGGGATGTGCTTGGGGGTTTGTGCCTTGAGGTTTTATGTGTGTTTGAGGTTTTACAAAGATTTATTGGCAAACAAACAAAAAACACCCCAAACTCAGGGAGCTCATATTCTGATCATAGCTCTGTTTTCAAATTGGCTGGGGATTTTTGTGTGTGGTTCTGCCTTGGCCCATTCAGATCCAGTTTTAGTGGATATTCTGGGTGTGGTTCTGCTACTCAGATTTCTGTTTTTTTGTGGATATTCTGTGTGTGGTTCTCCTTGGCCCATTCAGATTTCTGTTTTTAGTGAATATTCTGTGTGTGGTTCTCCTTGTACCACTCAGATCCCTGTTTTCATTGAATATTCTGTGTGTGGTTCTCCTTGGCCCATTCAGATCCATTTTTAGTGGATATTCCGTGTGTGGTTCTGCCATTCAGATCCATTTTTAGTGAATATTCTGCGTGTGGTTCTGCCTTGGCTCATTCAGATCCCTGTTTTTAGTGGATATTCTGTGTGTGGTTCTGCCATTCAGATCCATTTTTAGTGGATATTCTGTGTGTGGTTCTCCTTGGCCCACTCAGATCCCTGTTTTTGGCGATTTTCTGTGCCTGGCTCTATCTGGGAGCTCTGCCCTTCCCGATGAGCTCCGAAGAGCCAGAGCCAGCCCCGGAGCTGCTGCCCCTCCCCTCGGGTGATTCCCATCGATCCAGGACATCAAATCCCAGCCCGGGGACTGATGAAGCGTCTGTCACACCCAGGTGAGAGCCAGCCCTGCCAGCCAGGGGCAGATTTACAGCTCCGTGTTGGATTAGGAGGAGATGTGAGAATCGCTGCTAAACCCCCGTGTGCAGCCAAGCGAGGCTCGAGTGGCCCCGGTGTCCCCAACTCCGGGCATCGTTGGCCTCGATGGGGAGACTTAAAAATAATTAAATTAATTCTGAAATCCTCAAAAGCTAATTGGGACGAGATTATCCCAGGAGGAAACCAGAGATGCTGGGGACAAGGGGCCATTCCCTGGAGTGACCTGAGCCAGATGCTGTGTTCCCTCCTGCTGCTTTGAGAGGAGCTCAGAGACCCCTGGGCTCCTCTGGGAACCCTTGCCAGATGTCTCAGCCACAGCTGGAGGTGCAGAGCAGCTCTTTGGGGGGAATTTAAAGGAATTATTATCAGCTTGCCCAGAGAAGCTGTGGCTGCCCCAACTCCTGGGAGTGCCCAGGGCCAGGCTGGACAATCTGGGATGGGGGAAGGTGTCCCTGCCCTTGGCAGGGGGTGGAACTGGATGGGCTTTAAGGTCCCTTCCCACCCAAACCATTGTGGAATTCTATTATTTTATAGTGCTGGGGGTTTTCTGCAGCATCTGTTGATATCTGACCTAATCTGTGTCTAATTTTGCAAATGTGCATTTATCCAAGTGTGGGAGCAATCCCTCTGCCTTTGCTGGGAACCAGCACAGCCTTCTGCTCCTCCAGGGACAATTCTGGCATTCCTGAACTGTTCCCTGCAGGAAGCCACCACTTCTCTTCCCATCCACCCCACTTCAAAAGCCACATCCACAATATCAGAGCACGAGGATTTGCTCGGGAAGTTAAAGGTCCCCAGAGCACTCAACAACCCCATCCAGTGTTAATATCCCAACTTTTGACAACCAATATCCACTGTCCTGCCCCCAAACTAATTAATTTTATGCATGATTGAGTTGAACACCATCGTTTAGCTGTGTCTGCTGGCAGAGGCTTTGAAGTGCAAACCGATTATGCAGGGAACAAGCTGGGAGCTGGTTAATAAGTCCCAGCAAAGTGTGCACTGCTGGGAGGCTGTGTTAGGTTCCATGTAGGATTTTATTGTTGTTTTGTCTTGCACTTCAGCTTGGAGACGAGTGGAGCAGCAGCAGAGGCTGTCAGAGAGAGAGAGCAGCAATGACACTGCTGGGAAATGTTTAAAGCTCCCTACGTGTTAATGAACAGGAGCTGACTCTGCTGCCTCTGAAAATCTCATCCTTGCCCTCATTTGCCTGGTTTTGCCTGGCTTGAGGCAGGCTGGTTGTTAAGGGAGGGAATCAAAGGCAATCAGCTCAGTTCTGCTGCTGTGGGGCTGGCTGGAGGGAGGGAGAGCAGCCCCCGAGGTCCTGGGGTCTCAGAGTGGGTGCAGACTTAAATCTTGTTAATTCTGAACGCTGCTTTGGGGTGTTCAGAAATCCTGGTGCCCACACCTGTCTCTGCTAAAGGCCCTGGGTGACCCCTCAATAGCTGCTCCTTCCTTTTTCTCTAGAGCCAGGTAGGGAAGGAGTTCTTTAATTGCATTTCAATGGCCTTTCATCACCTTTTCTCCACTTCTGCAGGAAAACAGGGCTGTGAGCATCCAGCACAAGTGCCAAATTCCAGAGATTGGGTTCTCCAGGGCTTGTTTGGTCAGTGATGGACAGATAACGGCACTTTATTTAAAATCTGTTTTGGTGAAGGGTTTTCCACAGCCACAAATTCAAACAGAGCTGCAAAAAGCTTTGTAAACTCGATGAAAACACCAACCAGAAATCCACCTGAAATGTGGAACCTGGCCCTGTTCGTACCACACCTCGTAGGAAAAAATACTCAACCCCCTCAAAACCAAAAAAAAAACCCGGCGGAAATGAAGGGAAACAAAGAAAAAAAAAAAAAAAAAAAAAAAAAAAAAAAGCGCAATTAACGGCGGCTCTAATGAGGCTGTGCCGCGGCCGGGGCGATGCCCCGCACGGCCGGGAGGGGGCGCTGCGGGTCCGGCTGCGCTGGGCGGGGGAATTTGGGGGGACGGGAATGGGAATGGGGGGGACACGGAAATGGGGACAGGAATGGGAATGGGGGGACAAGGAAATGGGGACAGGAATGGGAATGGGAATAGGGGGGACAGGAATGGGAATGGGGGGACAAGGAAATGGGGACAGGAATGGAAATGGGAATGGGGGGGACAGGAATGGGAATGGGGGGACACGGAAATGGGGACAGGAATGGGGGGGACACGGAAATGGGGACAGGAATGGGAATGAGGGCGGATAGGAATGGGGGGGACAGGAATGGGAATGGGGGGGACACGGAAATGAGGATAGGAATGGGAATGGGGGGGACAGGAATGGAGGGGATAAGGAAATGGGGACAGGAATGGAGGGGATAAGGAAATGGGGACAGGAATGGGGGACAGGAATGGGAATGGGGGAGAGAAAGGGAATGGGGGGGACACGGAAATGGGGACAGGAATGGGGGACAAGAATGGGAATGAGGGGACAGAAATGGGAGGGACAGGAATGGGAATGGGGGAGACAAAGGGAATGGGGGGGACAGAGAATGGGGGACAGGGAAATGGGGACAGGAATGGGGGATAGGAATGGAAATGGGAGGGACAGGAATGGGAACGGGGAGGACAGGAATGGGGGTGACAGGACAGGCAATGGGGACACGGGAATGGGGACAACGGTATAGGGGGGACAGGGAATGGAGACACGAGAAATGGGGGGGACAGGAATGGGGGACATGGGAATGGGGGGGACAGGAATGGGGACATGGGAATGGGGGGGACATGGGCAGGGAATGGGGAACACAGGGAATGGGGCGGATAGGAATGGAGGGGACATGGGAATGGGGGGCACAGGCAGTCCTGGGGTCCGGCAGGGAGTGGGGAAGGGGCTTGGGCAGTTTTGGGGTCTGCTGGTGAATGAGGAGGGGGCACGGGCAGTGTTGGGGTTCATTGACAGGATTGGGGCAGTTTTGGGGTCTGGGGGTGCTTGGGGCTGGGATGTCACCCCGGGGCAGGGACTGTCACTGCTGTCACTGACCACCCAGGGGCCAGCCCAGCCAGCTCCCTGTAAACTGCTTCACTTTGGGGTTTTATTGCCTGAGCCATTCACAGCATTCAGGGAAAGGGTGACTCTCCCTCTTGGGCAAAGGTGACATTTTCCTCTGCCGTGCCCAGACCTTGGCTCTGCTCCCAGCCCACCAGGGTGGGGATTTTGGGATCGATGGGACTCACTGGTGTCTGTGCTGTTGCTTTTCCCTGTGAGTGAGAGCGAGGTCTTTGTCCCCACCGTTCCTGCCATGACATCTTCTGGTCACACAAAAGCAGCAAAACATTTTGGAACCGGTTGGGAAATTTTCACCAGTGTAAAAATGAGGTTTGCTGGGGATGGTTTTATTCCTGACATGTGAGATGTCTGGATTTTTCCCCCTGTGTCTGGCAGGAATTCTCACTTTGAGAATATTCATGCACTGATCTTGCTGACTTTCCTCAAGCTGTTTTTATTCCCACCACCACTCTACCCATACATTGCTTTTTTTCCCTCCCTCCCTGTTCAGCTAAGACAGGAATAATCTCTCCCATGCCCAGACTGTGAGCAGAGTGGGTTGCTTTATTTTTGTGGCTGACTGGGCACGATATGCAGATGCTGCCCTGATGTGTGCAGCCACCGTGCCCACAAAATGCCAGCCTGATTTTGCTCTTTTTTGCCTTTTTCTGAAGGTTCTGACAGAGCCCGTGCCTGCAGGAGCACAGAGCAGTGAGGAGCAGCAGTTTGGGCATTATTTGGAGCTTCCCAGTGCTGTTCCTCGTGTGCAGTTTAATCTGGTGTGTCTGACCCCACTGTGTGCCCCAGGGGTGACTCCAGGCTGGGCCCCACATCCTGAAAGCCCATTTGGCACTGGGAGGGCAGCTGATGTGGTTTGGCTGGTTGGAGCTTCTGATAAACGCTGGCACATCTGATTTATTGTCTGACTCTGTTCCCAAGGAGACCACACATGGAGCAGCCTGAGATAAGGTGAACGCCTTGGATCACCAGTGTCCCCTTCTGTCCCCATCCATGCTGAGCTCCTGCTTCCCCTGCTCTCTTCATTTCACTGCTAGCAGAGAATTCAGCCCTCTGTGCCCTGCTGGGGAACCTTCCTGTGCTCACAGCTGGCTGCAGCTCCAAACCCAGCCGGGTTTCCCTGCTGAGCACAATGCTGGTGTCTGTGATTCCGTGGGCTGCTGGCAGCTCCCGTGTGAGAGCTGGAGCTGGAATGTCCAGGATCCCCCAGGATCCCCCGGGAATGTGCACAGGTGAGGCTTTGTCCCTTTTTTGGGTGCTTCACCCTCCTCCTGCCTTGGAAAGGTGCAGGTGTCCTGCTCAGACTGTGAGCTGGAGGATCCCAGGGTGGATTTGGGTTGGAAAAAACCTTAAAAATCATCTCACTCCAGCCCTGCCATGGCCAAGGACAGCTCCAGTGCCAAACCCAGCAGTGCCCACTGCAATTAATGCCAATCCATTAGTGCCCACTGGAAAGAATCCAAATCCATCAGTGCCCACTGCAATTAATACCAAATCCATCAGTGCCCACTGCAATTAATGCAAATCCAGCACTGCCCACTGCAATTAATGCCAATCCATCAGTGCCCACTGCAATTAATACCAAATCCATCAGTGCCCAGTGCAATTAATGCCAACCCATCAGTGCCCACTGTAATTAATACCAATCCATCAGTGCCCACTGCAATTAATGCAAATCCATCAGTGCCCACTGCAATTAATACCAAACCCATCAGTGCCCACTGCAATTAATGCCAAATCCATCAGTGCCCACTGCAATTAATGCAAATCCACCAGTGGCCACTGCAATTAATGCCAACCCATCAGTGCCCACTGCAATTAATACCAACCCATCAGTGCCCAGTGCAATTAATGCAAATCCATCAGTGCCCACTGCAATTAATGCCAATCCATCAGTGCCCACTGCAATTAATGCCAATCCATCAGTGCCCACTGCAATTATTACCTAATCCATCAGTGCCCACTGCAATTAATGCAAATCCACCAGTGGCCACTGCAATTAATGCAAATCCATCAGTGCCCACTGCAATTAATGCAAATCCATCAGTGCCCACTGCAATTAATACCAACCCATCAGTGCCCAGTGCAATTAATGCAAATCCATCAGTGCCCACTGCAATTATTACCAAATCCATCAGTGCCCACTGCAATTAATTCAAACCCATCAGTGCCCACTGCAATTAATGCAAATCCATCAGTGCCCAGTGCAATTAATACCAAACCCATCAGTGCCCACTGTGGGCCCCTGGCAGGAGCAGGAGGAGGCTCCAGTGCTGCAGGAGCTGCTCTCAGAGCAGCTGATGCTCTCCAGAAGCTGCTGGTTATGAAATCCTGGGGTTTGGGGCTGACTTTGCTGAGAAGGGTTTTGTGCTGCCAGGGGGTGCAAAGGGAAGCAGCATTTCAGGCTCCTGCATCACTGGCATGTTGGTGTCAAAGCAAAATTCGATCCAGCTAATAAAGTAAAAAGGGTTCTTATCAAGGCCAGTGCCAGCTGCTTTTAAGCAGTTTTTAAATTTTGATTTCCCATAAGGATTGGAATTAAAAAATTGGACATATTCTGCTGAATAAAGGCTTCCTGCCACTTAGGAGTGCTGCCTTCTGGTAGCAGGAGAGAGGAAAAAAAAGAGTATTCATCTGAATTTTAAATTCTCAGCTACAAAGAAAGCAATTTGGACTCTGGGTAAAATTTGAAGCAGGGTAAAATCCACTTTACAGAGTAAAATTCACATCCAACCTGGGCTCCAAGAAAGAATGGAGCAACATTGTGGAAAGTCTTGTGGTGGGCTTTGCACAAGAGCAGATTGCTTCATTTTTTTTCCCAACATTTTAGGCTCTCATCAGACACGAGTGGATGCGAGACTGAATCTGCAGGAGCTTTCACAACCTCCCTCAGCTGGGACTGTGCCATTCCATCTGGTTTTTAACCAAATCATCCTCTCATCCTGTTGGGAGCACCCTAGGAGAAAAATGATTGCAGCTTTGGTGTTGAAGGGGTCCAAACCCATCCACTGCTCTGTGCCACCTGCAAGAGAATCAGTGAATTGCTCAAAGCTCTAAAGAGATTTAAAAATTTAACAATTGGAAGGGCCTGGCTGTTGTGTTTAGCAGTCATGCACTTTTGATTGAAGATTTGGGGTTTGGAGGTGCATCCTTAGCCCTGCTTTGGGAATAGATCCCATCTGTGCTGTCTCCAAGAGGTTCTGGTTTTTTTTCTGTTTTTTGCTTTCTGTTTTTTCTGCAGTTTTCAGTGTTGAGGTGGCCAGGGAGGGCTGGCACTGCTCACATCCGAGGCAGCTTGTGGCACAGGAGCTCCTGGCTCTGCCCTTGCCAGCCCTGCTGAGGAGCTCTCTGGGTGCATTCTGCAAGCACAGCAGGGATCACAGAGCACACTCCTTCCTGCCGAGGCCTGGATCAAAGCTGGGCTTTTAAACGGAATAAATCAGTGGGGAAGGAGCAGCCCTGGTGAAAGGTGCAGACAAAGGGGTGGGAGCTTTGTCCCCTCGTGGTTTGGTCCCAAACCTCTCTCTGCCTGGCCAGTCTGTCACTGGGGCGTGGTGCTGGCTCTGAGACTGAGCAGATGATGAGGCAAAATCAGGTGAATCTCTGAAATTTGCCTCTTATTAACCTGCCTTTGTGTCAGGATGTGCACAGCAGAGCCAGGCCCAGCTTTTCTGTGGGGAAATCGGGGTGAGGGTCCCAGAGCACCCCCATTTGTGGTGTCACCTCCTGTTCCAGTGGAAATTTCCCCTTGCAAAGCAGCCATATGCTGGAGAGGGATGAACTCATCCAACAGCTCCTGCCATGGCACAGCAGGGAAGGATCCCAGCGTGGCTGTGATGCTGCCTTGGTTTTAATTAGCACTTCCATCCAGGGAAGAAGTGCAGGCAGAGAAATTCAACAGATCAGGACTTTTTTTCCCCTGTGTGAGGCTGCAGAGCTGTGCCCATGCAGGTGGCAGTGCTGGGGATGCTCTGGGGCTCTTCCCCCTGTGCCACCACCCTGAGCATCAGCTGGCAGCCCCAGGTGACATCACAAGTGAAGCACCAGAGATTTTGGGCTGGATTCTGTTTGACCAGCTTTGCTCCCTCTTGGTTTTTGGTGGTTTTCCCCCCCACCTCTTGCTGCTGTCCAAGATGTGATTCCTGTTTTCTAATGAGGAATCAATAGTGCAGCTCTGGTGGCACAGGGGCACTGCAGAGCAGCTGGAATGTCCCCAAAGAACTGCCTGGAAATGCTGCTGCTCCCTGGGAGAGCAGCGTGGTTGATGTTTCCTCTGCTGAGAAGATGGAATTTTGGGTGGTGCATCAACAGCTTGGAGTCAATTCCAGCAGAGATGCTCAGGGCAGCTTCACTCTGTGGCTGCTCCTGTGTCCTGCAGAATCAAAATCACAGCTCAGCTCTGTAAATGCTCTGTCTGCACAGGTTTGGAATAACCTGGGTTCTTTGTAGGTTTTTAATTGGTATTTTGCTAGAGGAAGAACTAACAATGCAGTGGAGATCCAGAAGTGCTGGCAAATGGAGGGATACTGGATTTAGGTATGGGGTGTTTGAGTTGAGAAGATCTTTAAGGTCCCTTCCAAACATTTGTGTGATTCTGTGGCTGAGTCTGTGTGCTGAAGAGCTGAGCCCTCCCAGACATTCCTGCTGGAGCAGGGAGAGGGGACCCAGAGCTGCAGGAACAGGCAGGTTCCATTGTCTCTTGGGGTGCTGGAGCTCAGGGTTCTCTCTTGAGGCTTCACCTCTGATCTCTGGCATCCTGCTGCCTCTCCTCACCCCCTTGGCTGCCTTGTCCCCACAGCAGCTCCCCTGAGCCTCCCAGTGCCCACAGCTCCTTGCACAACAGCCCCGTGGTGTGCTGGCCTGGGGACACTCCCTAAATCCAAATAACAGCACACAAAGGTTGTTTACTCGGCACACAGGCGCTTCTGGGGGCTGCTGCCAGAAACCACACAGGCTGCAAATGGAGCCAAACATGCAGCAGCCACCTCTCATTGCAAATTAATCGATAATCGATCATTTGATCATTGATAATTTGATCATTTCACTTCTCTCTCCAAAGCTGGCAGGCCAGAGAGAGGAGCAGAAAATAAAAGCTCAGTGATTGTGTCTCTCATTGCTGGGCTCTTCCTCAGGGTCAAAGCCTGGGACTGCAGGTTCTGTCCCAGCACTGGGGACCCATCTGTCACCTGCTGGAAGTGGCTGAGCTGCACTCCAGGCTGGGGGAGAGGAGGTGTCCAGAGCTGAGCCTGGCTGGGTGATCAGGGATCAGCTTGTGGTGATGGAAATCACACTCTAAGCTCCATCCCAGAGTGATCAGGGATCAGTTTGTGGTGATGGAGATCACACACTGAATTCCATCCCAGGGTGATCAGGGATCAGTTTGTGGTGATGGAGATCACACACTGAATTCCATCCCAGGGTGATCAGGGATCAGTTTGTGGTGATGGAGATCACACACTGAATTCCATCCCAGAGTGATCAAGGATCAGCTTGTGGTGATAGAGATCACACACTGAATTCCATCCCAGAGTGATCAGGGATCAGCTTGTGCTGATGGAGATCACACACTGAATTCCATCCCAGAGTGATCAGGGATCAGTTTGTGGTGATGGAAATCACACTCTAAGCTCCATCCCAGAGTGATCAGGGATCAGTTTGTGGTGATGGAAATCACACTCTGAGCTCCATCCCAGAGTGATCAAGGATCAGCTTGTGGTGATAGAAATCACACACTGAATTCCATCCCAGGGTGATCAGGGATCAATTTGTGGTGATGGAGATGATCATACTCTGAACTCCATCCCAGAGTGATCAGGAATCAGTTTGTGCCACCTCTGAGCTCCATCCCAGAGTGATCAGGAATCAGTTTGTCCCCATCCTTTTCACTCCATCCCAGGGTGATCAGGGATCATTTTGTGCCCACCCTGAGCTCCATCCCAGGCTGATGCCTTGCCCAGCCTGCACTTGGCTGCAGCCCAGTGGCAGGAGAATTCCTGGCAGTTTGTCACTGTAAAGCACTCTGGGATGAATGGTGGCACATAAATGTGAGGCTGTGATGAGGCTTTAGGCTGTGCTGGGATAAGGAAGAAGATTTAAATGGGCTTTTTCTCCCAGTAAGTCTTATTTAATGTGGAGGGATGTCAATTTTTCACTGTCTTGCTCTGACCCTCCAGCTGATTTTGTGCAGGGAGGAAAGTGGCTGGCTGTCAATAACAGTGATCACACAGCTCCTGTGAGTCAAACATCAAATCCAAGTTAGGAACCATCAGTGCCTTTTGGAATTCCAGCTCCAAGAGTTTTCATCCAAACAAGTCTGTGACCCTGGCCCTACAAGCCTGTGTTGCACAAGATGTTAAAAACTGCTGGGCTGAGGGTGGGACAGGAGGGATGGGCTCCAGCAGAGCCAGGAGACTCTGCAGCCTTGCAGAAACTCTGCCTTGGAGACCAAAATTTGGGACCTTTTGCCTGGTGTTCAGTCCCCCCTAAACAAATCCTCATCTGATTGGAGGCACTTTAATTGCTCAGTGCTTTGGGTGCCTTTAGGAGAGGCTTTAGGATGCAGTTCTTGTTTTTCAGCCTCGTGATTCAGGGGCTGCACAGCAAAGATCACATCCCATTCTCCAATTTTCTGAATTCCACGGGAAATCTTCACCAAGGAAAGGAGCAACATCTGCCCAGCTCCTCCTGGATCAGGGATCTCTCCTGGAATCCTGCTGGAATTTCCATCCTGGGTGTCTCCATTGTCTGTCCTGGTGGGTTTTACACCAGAAGTTTGCAGCCCCCTCCAAGTGACCCACAGCAGATCCCAGCACCAACACCTCTGATGTGTCAGAAACCAGAGAGAAAACAAAGCAGAGACCTGAGCTGCTTGTTTTGGGTGGGGGCAGGACCTGGGGGTGCTTCTAGAAATACTGATCTGGTTTTGTGCCAGTTTGGGGTTAAATCTGTCCATAACCACGGTGATCCTTGGAAACTCAACCCCAGACTTTGGGGCTCTGTCAATGAGCTGCTGTGGCTTTAACACAAACTGCTCAGTCAGTTCTTCTTTTTAAATTTCAGACAGAAAGGAGCAGCCCTGGCCATGATTGATGACCCTGGTGACATTCATGGCAGCTGGGGCAATAGGGGATGTTTGCATATTTGTGTAAAATACCTGCAGCTTCTTTATTGGCAACAGGAAAGGACTGAACTCCTTTAAAGCTGCCTCATTCCTAATTTCCAGCTGAGGTGAACTGATTTAATTACACAGGCTTTGAGTGAGTTCATGGCAGAACTTCCAGTTCTGTGTGTGCAGATGGGGGGCAAAAACAGAATTATGGGTTCACCCTCTGCTTCCCTGGGGGAGAGGAGCTCTGGCCCTGCTGACTCAGAATGGTGAAGTTACAAAGAGCTGCAGTGGCAACAGGCACAGTAAGGTTTGAACTATTGTGGTGCTTATGCAAAAACAATCAGATTTATTTTTAGCTCATGAATTCTGCTGGAAAAAAAATTTTTTGAGGTGTCACCTTGGCAGCTTGATGATGGAGTGATCACAGAAACCTGGGAAAAAATTGGGATATTGAGTTATAGAAGGGTTAACTGAGACTGAGAAACTGTCAGGGTTGTCAGCCTAAAGTGATTTTATTTTTGGGTTGTCTAAAACAAATTCTTAATACTAGAACCATGATTATTCTAGTCTTTTAATGCAAGATGCTATTTCATTGTTTTGATTATCTGATATCATTACACATCCATATTTATGACAACTCCAGAGTCCAAAGCTTTTATTTCCTGGGCAGACACAAGACAGGAATTCCAAACAAGACACACACATACAAATATACACCAACAGACACTGAAACAGTGCAGAAGAGGTAGTACCATTAATGAAGAAATGTATAATGAGCAGTAAAAATACTGAGACAATTCAGACCTGTCTTCTCTGCACCCCTTTCATCATCACAAGAGGCTACAGTGATTTGTTCAGCATTAATCCAAATTTCAAAGGGTCCTCTGTTCTCTGACATGATTTTACCTGAAATTTTTTATTGGTGAGTAGCTGAAGGGGACAGTTCTTAGTTCAGAAATTAAATATCACGGTTTAGTAACAACTCAGAAAATGAGCTTTGAATTCATCACCTACAGGAACCAGGTTGTGTGTGCACCTCAGGATGGAAATCAGGCATGAACACCAAATATTTAACCTGATCTCTCTTTTTTTTTTTTCCTTTCTCTAGAAAGACCCAATTTCCTGACTGAGTTTTGTATTGGAGCACGGAAAAGATATATTATATATATATCTGTGAGTGGATGGGTTTTATTGCTGCCCTGAAGAAAAACTCCAACATAGCCTCAAAATTCTACTAAAAAACTGCAGAATTTCAGTTTTATCAAGGAAAAAACATGAACTTGATCTCTGTGGAGACAGAATCCTGAAAGTATTGAAAAATAAAACTAGAAAGGCTCCAAGAGCTTCCCAGGGCACATCCAGGAGCATCCTGGGGTGCCTGAGGTGCAGAAAAGCTGCAAAGTGCAGGAGATCACAGAGCCAGGGCAGCAAAACTCAGCACAGAGCTGAGCTCAGAACTCCCCCTGATTGTTCCTGAAGGTTTTTTTAAAGCTGAAAGCAGCTGAGAAGTTTTGCTCTGTGCAAAGTGCTGTGGGGAAGAAGAAAAGAAGGATTATCAGCTGTAGAGGGTAAAGAATAAAAAGCAAACCAGAGCTCAGTTAATGCACTTTGTGTTTGCATTTCCACCTGCTCAGGGATGCACACCAGGCAGATTCAGCAGTCCAGGGGAGGTTACAGGGAAAGAACAACAAGAATTCCTTTTTTAAATTTTTTTCCAGATTTCCTGGGTTTTTTTCCTGTTGTTTTAAGCTCTGCTGGGCCAGCAGGTGAAATGAAATAAATCCAGACCAAACAGCCAGGCCACAAGTGGAGGGAAGATCCTGCAGGTGGAATTTATCTGATGTACTCCTCCTCAGAGGTGCAGGATGTGTCTTCTGTGCTCTCCTCCAGGTCTGGCAGGTTGCCCCAGAGCAACACATTCACACCTGGTGGGAAGGACACAAAGGAAGAGGGAGGAAAAATATATATTTTTGGATTGTGACCTTATTTTTAAGTTGCACAGCTGTCTATTTTGAGAGAAAATAATCCCTGCAAAACCCAGGAAGTCACATTGATGACAAATAAATCTATTTTCTATCTTCCTTCAGAGTGATCTAGGGAGTGTTGCTGTTTATTTTTCATCAGCCCAATTCAGAGCATAAATCCCTGCCCGCAGAAATATTTATATAACCAATTCAGGCAGCCATTGCCATGAATGGATTGATGTGAATCCTGAATGATCTGTTTGTGAAGAGCATTGATCCAAGGCACAGGTGACCCTGGGAGGTTTGGGCAGGGAGTTTCCCTGGTGGTTTATCAGGGACTGTGCATTCCTGAGGATCCAACCCTGCCAGACACTTGGCATCCCTCCCACCAGGATGCAGGAGCTGCAATTCCAGCTCAGGAGGACTCAGGGAGGGTCAAAGTGACAACGTGACTCACCCAAAAAAAAAAAAAAAAAAAAAGAGGGAGATGCCCCTGGACAGCTGCCTGACAGCCCATAACCATCCCCAGCTCTATAAATAAACCTGGCTTTACACTGGTGCTGGCCTTGCTGCAGAAAATCCTGACTTATGTCCACAGAGGGGGAGGTTAAAAGTGATTTACACCAAAATTTCCATTCCCAACTGCTCCCCACCGAGTGGTTTTCCAGACCAGCAACATTCCCTCGTGCCTGCACGTGCTCTGGCTATTTTGGGATGCCCCCTCAGGGTGGGAGAGCAGGATTTTGGGGAAAGGGGAGGAAGCCAAGTGTCCCTCACCAGAAGGGTCGAGCCTGTTGATGCCAAGCACTGCCTGGCTGTGGAACATCCAGAGGTGGCCGTTGTTGCAGGACAGCAGGCAGGGCTTGCAGGGATGGATCACGTGGTAGCCAACAACATTCCCACTGGAAAGGCAAGGGAAGAGGAAAAAGGGGCATCCTGGTGCCTTTTTCCAGCTCCAGCTGAATAGCCCCAGTGCCATTATGTAATGCTGGTGTTTTGATAGAATTAATGCAGCAGGGTTAAACAAGTATCTTAAATATTTCAGGAACATCTGTTGGGAGTTACAGAATATCTGAGTTTTAGATCTTTGGCACACAGAGAAGCGTTTGGTAACCTAAATTGTGTAACCCAGATTAGTTTACATACCAACAAATGCTGGTGGATTTCTTTATTTGTTTTCCTTTGGAAGGCCAGTGATTCCAACCAGCAGAGAAATTCCTCACACCCAAAATCCACCTGTACACAAGCACAGTGCACAGGAGGGTGCCAGCAGCAGGAGTGATGAAACTGAGAATTATGGAATGGTTTGGGTTGGAAAGAACCTTAAATCTCATCCAGTTCCACCCCCTGCCATGGGCTGGGACATCTTCCACTGTCCCAGGGTGCTCCAACCTGGCCTTGGGCACTTCAGGGGTGGGGATAGGGCAGCCAGATTATTGACCCTTATCAATCTCCTAGATGGAAACCATAATAACCATTTATCCATTTCCATGTGCTCTGATGAGATATCTCTGTTTCTCTACTTCTGTCTAAAAACCCAAAATATTGTGTCCCCACCACAACCCCCCCATTGTTCAAATCTGAGGAAGGTAAAAATCTTGATTAGGGAGCTGGAAGGATTCTCTCAGATAACTGTGAGCTATTTGTGAGTTGTTGTTTCCACCCTTAAATATCAGGCACTAAGAAGGAGGATAAAAGAACTCCAAGAACTTTAACGACAGCATGTTCCATCTGCTCCCCACAACCCGATCTGCCAAGAGGATGTTCTATTAATTAAAATATGAGTAACTGCTTCTTGCTGGGGCCCTATTCACAGAGATATCTCAGCGTTGAGGCACACACTTCGTGGGGCAGGTGGCACAGAAGCTTTCAGGAGACTCAGCCTCATGACAATGTTGTCACATTTCCACTGGGGACTCGCACAGAAATGCCCTGGCAGCCTTGCCCGAGGAGCAGTGGGCTGAGTTTCTCCCCAGCAGCACTAAATTTGCACAATTTTTTGCAATGTGCTCGTCCATCCCCAAACTCCAGAGCTGCAGGAGGTGACAGCCAGGAGGGGACACGGGGCTGGGACACAGCAGGTTGTGCTCTCACCACTTCAAACAGGCGATGTTCTTCAGTTTGCATTTGCAGATTTCAGTGAAGTAGCAGCTCCCGATGAAATCCACAGTTCTGGAGGGAGGGAACGTGCAGAAGTTTTAGAGTTGTGGTGATCGCAACCCCAGGTCACAACAAAGTGCTGCTGCCACTGGTCCTGGGTGCTTTAAACCTCCCCACGGTTTCATTTTCCTTTTGACTCTCAGCCCAACTCATATGGAAACTTCAATAAGACACGTGACATTGCATGTGTATCGAAAATCCTCTTAAAATAGCCCAAAAAAGCAGAGCTTGCCTTGGTCCTCGGAGGTTTTTGGGCTCAGAGTGGCACTGGCAGGGACATCGCCCCAGCTGCTGCCAAATCCCGGCTCAGAAACAGAGCAACACCTCAGAGGCTGTTTAAACCCAAACTTGGAGTCCTTATCTCTTCTCCATCCCATACCTTGATTACCATGTCATTTCACAACCTGATTTCCTTGCTATTCAAATCTCGCTATGGGAAAGCAGCACGGAGCCCTGGCAGCAGTGACAGATCAGGTTTGTTCTGTTTGCGGCTATTTCAGACTTTAATCTTCGCTTCGGAAAGGAGCGGGAGGAGCTTGTGTCATCCCCACGGATGGGTTAAAGCCGAGTTTGGATTTGCCCTGCACGGAACATCCTCGATTTTTGCAGAATTCCCGGGGGTTGGGATGTAGGGATGGGGCGAGTTCGGGGGCTGTTCTCCGGTGACAGCGGGTTTTGGGGGGATGCTGAGAGCCCTCCAGCCGTGTCCCCGGGGCTGACCCACCCTTCCCGTTCGCGGCGCTTACCCCGAGGGCGGGATGTCGGTGGAGTAGAGGTCGGTGTCGGTGTCGGCCAGCAGCACGGCCTGCATGCCGCGCCAGCTCAGCACCTGCCGGCAGAAGCGGCAGCACAGCACGCTCACCCTGCGCTCCTCGAAGGTGCAGCCGCTGGAGGACATGGCGGCGGCGGCCCCGGTCCCGATCCTGTCCCGGTCCCGATCCTGTCCCGGTCCCGGCCCGGTCCGGCACCAACGGCCACGCTCCCACCTGTCAGTTTGAATCCCGATCGCGCCCTCCCATTGGGCGCCTCGAGCCACGCCCACTCCATTGAAAAACCCCGGTGGCACCACCCCCCCAGCCTGGCTATTGGTGGAAAGGCGCGCTGTGCCTCGCTTCTATTGGTCACATCTGCTGTCACTCACATTCCCGCCCCGCCCCCGCTCCGCGCTCGGCCGGCGGGGCGGCGCCACGGCCGCCAAGCGGCGGGAAGAGGGGGCGGGCTCATCTTGGGAACGGCGCTTTCTGATTGGTTGCCGTGCCCGTCGCTCATGCGCAGCGCTCCGCGCCCATTGGCCGAAGCGCTGGGCGGGGCGGGGCTGCTGCGGGCCGGTGCGGGAGAGCGGGCGGCGGGCGCCAGCGGCCGGAGGACGCCCGGCTGCGGGAGGCGGCTCCGCAGCGCCCAGGTAATCGCCCCGCCCGGCCGCCCGACCCTCCCGTGCCACCCCCGGCAGCCCGCGGGCAGCCCTCCGCCGCCGGCCCCGCCGCCTCCCCGGCGCCCCGAGCCGCGTCCCCTAAGCCCGAGCCCCCCCCGGACCCCCCCACGCTTCCTCTCCCCGCCGCCCGCATTGTTCTTCCCGGGCGGGATGCGGATCTCGCCGGTTGTTGTGTTTATTTATTTCTTCCTTCTATACGCGCATCTTCCGCGGGGGGCTGCGGCCGTGCGCCCTCCCTCCTTCCCCCCTCCCAAAAAAAAAAAAAAAAACCAAGGAAGGAAGAAATACAAATTGAAAAGAAAAGACGGGTGAAAAGTTGTGTCCCGCCCTGCACGACGCACCGGGCGCTGGAAGAAACCCTAAATGACCCCCCAAAAAAGAGAAAAAGCCAAGAACGAGCAGGGAGAAGCTGCGGGCGGAGCCGCCCGGCGGGGGCGCGCCCGGGGCTGCGGGGGATGCTGCGGGGGCCGGGGGAGCCCCGCTCCCCGAACAGCCCCGAAACCCCGGGACCTGCGCCCCAAATCACCCCCGGGACCTGCACCCCAAATTCATCAGCCCCAGCTCCCACGGGAGCCGCATCCCAAAGGAGCCCCTGCTCCCCAAACCGTGCCCCGTTCTCCCGGGAGCCGCGCCCCAAATCACCCCCTGGGACCTGCACCCCAAATCACCCCCGGTTCCTGCACCCCAGATCGCCCCCGGGAGCCGCTGTCCCCGAGCCATCCCCGCTCCCCGATGTAGGCGTCACCTCGGTCACCTGCCCGGAATGCAGTCGGAACCTCTCGCTGCTGCTGCTCAAAGGACGATTTGCAATGTCAGGGTGTCAGGGCAGCTCTGCTTCCCATCATAAATTTGGGCTGCGAGTAGTCATTTTCTAAAAATATATATATATATGTATTTTATTATTATTTGTATTTGCAGGAAACAAACCAAAGCTGCTTCTCCTCTTCTGCTGCTCTCGTTTGGGATTTGATTTGCATCATCTCTGAGCCCTTCAAAAGAATTAAATTAAAAAAAAAGAGAAGAAGAGAGAGAAAAAAAAAAAAGGGCAAACCAAACCCACACAAAACATGTGCGGAAGGACTTCCACTCCCTGGCTGTGCTGTTGAGGATCAGGAAGAGCCTTTGGGGGCTGCAGGATCTCGCTAGGCTGATGCTGCTGCTCAAGGATTTGGTGCAGGGAGACAAAACTGCTGCCTCTTCCATCCGCTGATCTCAACATCTGCATTTTCCTGCTGCTGTGCTCCCTCTCACACCCTCTCTCCATGGACTGATTTTTTTATTTTTTTCCCTTTTTGCGGGGGGGGGGGGAGGGAAGGACGAGCAGCAAGCCAAGGCATCGTGCTGAGAGGAGCGAAAATTGCCTTTCTATATCTCGTGTTCTGGTGGATCTCTTTCGAGGTTATTCCGCTTTTTGGAAAAGAAAACATGACGTCGCCAGCAAAATTCAAAAAGGATAAGGAGATCATAGCTGAATATGACACTCAAGTTAAAGGTGAGGAATGGTTTTATTTGCATCCCTTCATTGCGAGCCTGCCTGGCGATTGTAGGAGTTTGCAGTGCATGTTTGGGTGGGGAAGAGGGAAATCATTTGCAGATTGCCTGGAATTCGCAGGGCTTTTTTCGGCATACAAAGCTGGGTCGGGTTTGCAGCGCTGCCTGTCCCCATGGGGTAGTTCCTGCTTTGCTGTTGCCTTTTTTAAGGTACCACAGCAAGGGTTTTTTTTTTTTTTATGGAATAGCCACATTTTTGAGTTCGGGGAGATCCATCTTTTCCTGCCTGCCGTTCCGAGAGACGGCTTTGCATGTGAAATATGAGAGGCAGGGAATTGCTTTTTAATCCTCTGCCTGTCATGGGAATCTTTGAACAATCTGTGCAGTGTCAGAGGAGCATATTTCCACTGCTGCTGATGGGGGACTGTGCTCGAGGGTCCCTGTGAAGCTGTTTGTGCTAGAAACTTCCATTATTCAGGATTTTGCTCGGGGTGAGTCCATAATAATTCCCTGCTTCTCCTTGCTGTGCTGGAGTGTAACACCTCGAGGCTGCAGTGTGGGTGTACACACACACAGAAATCTCACTCTTAGAAATGAATAAAACTCGTGCAGCAGCGTTATTCCCATCATCACAGGGATTAATAAACACATTTCAAATGTGGGATTTGCAATGATCATGCAAGTCTCCTGCAGAATTCAGCTGGCTGGGTTTCAGGCCATCATGTGCCCTAGGTTAAAAAAAAAAAAAAAATTAAATAAAAGGTGGTGAAATGCCCCCCCCCCCAAGCTGCTTATTTTTGCGAAGTTTTCAGCATAAGACGTATTTAAAAGCATAATTAGGGCTTGTGCATGGCTTGATACGTTGCTGCTAGGAAGTTCTGAGATTCAGTGATTTATCTAATTGGTTAAAACTTGCTTGGTATGCTCAGAGCATGCAGGAAAGATGGCCTTCGGGCAGGGTTGATTGAGTTAAATCAATGCAATTTGAAAAAAAAAAAAAAAAGCCAGATTTAAATCTGAGTAGGAAACCTAGATTTAAATTGACAATTAAGATATTGTTTTGCAATTAGGTGCTCGTTTATTTTTCCTGCTGGGGAGGGGAGGGGGTCTTCTTGTTGGTTGCAAATCATTAAAATGTGTTGTCCTACAAGACATCCTACCCTGACCCCAGTGCCCTGCACCTAGAAGCACTTTGGGTACTTAGGTTGAAAAATGCTTATTTGAGCAAATATGAAGCTGTGTTAAGAGTTTATTTTGATGATTTTTTTTTTTTTTTTAATATTGAGGTTCTTAAAGTTAGAAATGGAGAAGGGCGTGTTTCTCTTTTACTGGTTTAGTTTCTATTCCTGTTTTCGAGCTGTCTTTGGAACTGGGAATTGCAGTCAGTGTGAAATTAGAGGCTTGTAGGTTCTTTCATTATTTACCCCATCAGAATGAGTGTGATGGATCCGAGCTGGCAGTCACAATATTTGGGAATAACTCAGCAGCGAGGCTTCAGAATTAGCAAAGCACATCCTCTCACCTCTCAGCTCCTTCCCTTCCTGTTCAGACAAGAGACCAGGAAAGTGGGAAGGAGCCAGAACTCAGCTCACCTCTGGGGCTGTCAATTCATCTGGAAATTAAAAGTGGGTTGCAGTAGTGGCACACGGATTTTTAATTTTTTGTTATTTTTGGCCTTATAAAGGGCTGGGGTGTTGGATGCAGGAGGTTAAGGAGGCCGGATGCGTGTGAAGGGGTCAGGAGGAGCTGGGAGAAGGGGATTTCCTTCCTGAATTGGTGCGGAGGGCAGGGTGAGTTCCCCTCGGGATGCAGGGATGGGCAGGAGGTGCCAGCTCAGGAGCACACAGCAGTGTCAGGGTGTCAGGGCAGCTCTGCCTCCCGTGGTGGGTCTGGGCTGCGAGCAGTACATTCTAAATACATGTGTATATATATATATATATAAATATTGTTATTGTTTGTATTTGCAGGAAGCAAACCCAAGCCCTGCAGCAGCCCTGGCCCCGTTCTGGTGTGTTTCAGAGGGGAGCTTCCCTTTCCCAGCCAGCTCTGACCTTTCCTTTGCCAGTGGGATCGTTCTCTCCCTGCCTTTGGGCACCAACTTTATGGGAGACTTTGCTCCTTTTGGAACACCACAAACCTGGCTTTACATCCCACAGACTGCCCAGTTCAGAGCTGGATTCCTTAGGGGATCTCTCAGCTCTGATTCCAGGGATGTGCAGCTCTCTCCATCACATGAGATGTGCTAAATCCACTGGAATCCACAAGTGAGGTGGTGCTGCCTCATCACCAAGGTTCTTACAGAAAGATTCTGGTGTCTGATCAAATTCTGCCCTCGGCTGTAGGAGCAGCATGGAAATGGTGTTAACTCAGTTTGAAATCTTTTCCCTGGCTGGGAAGTGGAGCAGTGGGGGTGAGATGAATCACGTGTTGGCGTGCTACACGAATTGTGAGGTGGCATCTGCTCCTCTGATGAGAAAATTCAGATATTTTTTGCTGGCATTTAGAAACTTAGAGCAATTTTGGTGCTTTGGTCCATGCTGGGAGCTGTGTTTGGAGGCTTGGTTTAAAACCCTTAATCCACAAACACCTCCTTAAGCACTTTAAATGATTGCTAATGGAATGATGGAGCTTTGTTTAAAAATTTAATAGCCTTAAGTGGTTAATCAGAAACCATTTAAAGAATGGCTTGATTAATAGATCATCACAATGCAAAATTTTTGATTTTTTGTTGCTGAATGAGCTCGGTGGTTTTTTTATTGAAAATCAGGCAGCAGGGGAAAGAATCATGGAATGGTTTGGGTTAGGAGAGACCTTAGAGCTCATCCTACAGGCAGGGACACCTTCCACTACCCCAGCCTGTCCAAACTGGCCTTGGGCATTTCCAGGGATGGGCTGGGGATGAGTGAAGCTTTCTATTCTCTCTGTGAGCTTTAGGTGTTTGCTGTCTCCCAATTTCTCTGCCTCTTTTGGGTTGGAGCTGGCTCTTCTCATGGTTTGTGTGTGTGGGGAGATAAACCTTTGAATGAAATGAATTCCTGCAGTTGAAGGTTTTTTTAACCAGTTACCATGCAGTGGTCAGGGGTCGTGGAGGGAACGAGGGGCTCCTTCCTGGTGACCTGTCCAGGCTGTGGAGGTGGCTGCAGCCAGGCTGGACACAGCCCTGAGACCTTGGACTGACCACCAGAGGATGTGCTGGGCTGCCCAGGGATGGTCTCCAGCATCTGGAGGTTCATCCCCAAACTCACCCTTCTGCAGAAGAGCATGAACCCCCAGAGTGCCCAGGTTGATTTTCCCTTTCTCTGATGGTTTCTCCTCCCTGCTCTTGGAGAGAGCCCCCAGGACTCCTTGCAGTGCCTCTTTTTGAGGAAACTCCAGCATGAATCTGTGTCTAGCAGGAATTCTCCTGCCAGGACGACCTGGGGTGGGCTTTGATACCCCCTGTGCCATGGCAGCCCTGTGAAGCTGCAGGCTGAGATTCCATATGGAGCCTTTGATATCTCAGGCTCATCCCCTTGTCTGGGTTGTCTCTCCCAATTCCTTTGTGCAAGTTGTGGTGAGGCAGAGATAATTAATTTATGCTGTGCAGCGTGTTCTGTGTGAGATTGGGATGCTGCCTCTCTGTGCCCCAGCAAGCACTGTCAGGGTGTTTTTTTGGTTTAATATATTAAATTGGAGTGTACACTTGCTGAGGAAAGAAAAGCCGGTGATTTATCTCTTAATTCTCCTTTTCTTTCTCCTCGTGTCCCACGAGAGCCTTATATTTAATTAGTTTGTATAAAGCTTCAGTAAATAGCTCCATGGTTTGAGCTGCAGAAATTTAATACTGACATTTTTTTACACAGCGAGGGCTCATAAACCACTTGTGTCCTTGAGTAGTCGCTAGCAAAGGTTAAAATGCATCTCTTGCAGATCTTGCAGCCCAGCCCAAAAAGTGCTAAAAATATGACAAATGGATGAGGTAATTTATAGCAGGAGCAAGCAGAGCCCAGAGGTGGCTGTGTGGTTGCTGAGCTGAGTTTGTCTTTGCTAGAGGAAGATTCCTGATAAGAACAACTTCAGGCAACCTCCCAGCTGCCATCACACTCAGGCTACTGAAATGTCTAAAAACCTCCCCTTAAACATCCCCAAAATGGCTGATGAATTTCGGATAAGTCCCTTTTCTCTCTCTGCTGAGAGTGTGTTTGATCTGATTGTGATTTTTTGCCTTAAATACTGTGTGGAAATCTCATTTGTATGGTCCATCTTCCTGAGGGATGCTGGGCAGTTTTTAATCCTGCTGAGCTCTCCAGCCCTTCTGGGTGTGAAAGATTGCAAAAGTTGCTGTGACAGGGTCAGCAGCTGTAATTTGGGGGCTGGAAGGGAAGTGGTGATTTGAACCGAAAATTGGCATTTCTCTCAATGGTTACAGGGATTTTTTTTTACAGACTAGCCTTCAGATTTTTAGATCAGTGAGCTGCAAACACTGTCATTTATTTTACTGGATTTTTTCAGTGGTGTTGATGTCACACATAAATGTTGATTTCTGTTTTGTGCTCATCACCTGTTCAGGTCACCAGCTTGGTCATTGCACACTGTGACTGATGCTTGCACCACTTGGGTGGGGATTCCCAGAGTTTTTAATACACCCTGTAAAGAGACTTTCCAGCCACTCACCCCGGTGTGGCTGAGTGCAATATATCCTGAATTCTGATATTTGGGCTCTGCATGTGCTGGATTAACGTTCCCATTTAAAATGTAAAACTACCTTTTAAGGGGTTTTTGCAGTTAATCACGGCTCTGTGCCTGTAAGTGATTCCATTTGTTTGCAACAATGACTTGCTCCAAACTCGGGGCTCTGGAATTGCCCTGGAATCATCTGGTTTTCTGCAGTTCCTGATAGTGCTAATCCCTGGAGTTTTGGGGCTGGGTTGGGCCAGCCAAGCAGCCTTGGTGCCAGAAAGGGGGAAGGGGGCGTTGGGAGACTGCCTTGATGTCCCAGCAATAGTTTGTGTTTTTGTGTCCAACTCCTGCTAATGGATTATTAATGAGGATGGAAGGAGGTGAAGGAATGCAGAGTCTGCCTTCTTTCCTCTCCAGCCCCAAAATCCGTTTTTTTGCAGTTCCATCAGGTGTTGGAAGGCTGCAGCCCAAAGCTGACCAAACCACTCCATCCTCAGTGCTGCAGCTGCCTCCAAAAGCAGCAGGAATTGCCAGTGGAACTCCAGTAGGGTTCTATAAAAAGTTTACTGGTAATCTCCAGTTTTCCCTGACTCTCAGCTAAGGGACAGGACATTTTTCCTTAACTCCAAATTTCCTTTCGTGGTGAGGTTACAAATTAGTATCGTTCCCTTTTCCTCGACTCCTCTTTTACTCTTTTTTTTAAAATCCTTCCTAATTTCTTTTTGGCCATTTTGGGGATTTACTTGGAAGAATCTCTTTGCCTGGTCAACTTTTTTCAGCTGTCGTTATGAAGAGTGAAAAATCAGAACCTTTGTTGAGATGGAAAGTATGTTCAAACACATGTTCCCTTGAATGGCTTTAGCTGTGCCATGCACAGTTGATATTCATTACTCACGACTTTATTTAGTTCATTTTTTGGTATGACTTTCACAGATTTCATGGTTTTTCTCTGAGAATTCCTACAACATCACGGGTGTCCTGCTCTTGGAATGCTGTCAGTGCTTTGTAGGCGATGGAAGCAAATGCAGTAATGGGATTTATTGTGGGATAAAAGTGTGGAAGAAAATGGGAGAAAGGCTCTTGACCTGGCAGTAACTCCATCAGCAGAGACCAGTCTCCATTTCTATTTTCTCTCTCCCCTTTTCTTCCCAAATTGAAATTCTCCAGGAGACAAAACAAGACCTTTCTGTGAAATCCCTGGGTAATGGTCATTGAAACTCTCCATGTGTTTGAAGTCACAAACTGTATGGTTATAAAGCTCAACTGGTGTTTTTCCAAGAAGATGCTGTAAATGGATTGAAACCATTTAAAAGATTGTCATTTTTTGCCAGCAAAGTAACTGTTTGCTGTTGTTAAAATCGAAATCTTCTGACCCAGTTGTTTTGCTTTGAGTTTAATCACAGCTTCTCTGAAGGTGCTGCTAAATGTGGTGCAGAAATTCTTAGGTCTTTAAGTGTTCTATGTGTGTGAAATGGGCTGAATTAGGCCTGGGGAGCTGCTTATCCTGTGGCACATGAGCAGCTCCTGGCTTTTGATTTTTAAGAAGGAGCCAAATAACCAGATTAGCTCCAAACCCAGCGTGGATTTCAATCTCCAGCCTGAGCTGCTGCAGCTGGGTGAGTTGGTTGGTCCTGCTGCATCTGATGTTGGTTTTGGGTTGTTTTTTTTTTTTTTTTTCTTAAGTCATAGGACTTTCCAGGAAGAGCTTATTGCAAGTAGGGAATGATTTTTGGTTTGTTTGTGTACTGCTGTCATTGGATGGTTTTCCTGCAGGGAGGAAACGATGGAACGATGCAATTTATAGATGGGGAGTGCTTGAAAATTGAACCTACTGAAAATAACAGCAGTTCTTGCCTGGGAATGAATCCCTGAGTGTGTCTTGGGCCAGTCCAGGCCCACTGCAGGGCATGCTCTAACTTTGTGAATTTAGATGGGAAAACTGGGAAATTCCACAGCATCCTTTTCTTCATGCAGGTTCACACTGGAGCAGGGCTCTTGCTGTTCTGCTCTGAGTGTGTGGTATCAAAACACATTTGATATGATTCTGCTCCTTCTAGGAGAAACAAAAATAGTTATTCACCATTTCATTAGCACTGTTTGTGTTAAAATATGGGGAATTTTTTGGGATAGGATTATACAGGTGAGAAACTTCCACTCATGCACCAGGTGTAATTCCTCAGTGTGGGCAGGGCTGTGGCTCCCTGGCATGTGCCAGTTCTCCTTCCAGCCCAGCTCCTCTGGGAGGGCTGCAGGAGGCTGGCTGGATGTTTTCCTGGCAAATCCCAGCTGTGAGCAGTGAGCTCCTCCCGAGGCAATGGGTGCCAGTGTGAATAACCATCAGGGAGTGGAAATGAAGCTTGCTGCAGAGCTGATGCTCTCCCACCTTCCTGGGAAGCCAGAGCTGTATCGAGTGCCTGTAAAGCAGAATCAGGGAATTGTCTGGATGTGCCAAGATGCTGACATCCCTTCCCTCTGGCAGGGCTGCTTTCCTGGCTGGAGCATTGGGCAAATCCAATGGCAAAGTTCTGTTTACCTACCTATTTATCTATTCATTTATTTACCTATTCTCTATAATTTACTTATTATCTATAAGTATTAATTTATCTGTTATCTATAATTTACCTGTTAATTTATTTATCTGTTCATTTATTTACCTATATATTATTTTGGTTATTGGCAAATGTAAATTCAGACCTGTGACCCATAAAGCAAATTGTCATGAGTGTGTTTTAACAAGTGTGGTGAGGCTGAAATGCATCAAAATCCAAGGACAGAAAAGCTCATCAGTAAACAGCCATTGTTGTTGGGAGGGGGAAAAAAAAAATAAATCTCAATTTTCCTGAATCTGTGCAGGGGATGGATGAATGAGTGGCAGTGACAAGGCAGAGTGGGGAGGTGCAGATCCCTGAGCTGGCCCAGGGAGGTTTTCCCCCTGTGTTTGATAAGCAGTCACTGAGAAATTTAATAAATGAACATCCCTGTGAAGTGGTTTTGGAAAGGAGCCTGGCTTTGCTTTACTCTTTAATGAATGGAACCCTTCTGAACTTTTCTGTCTTCTCTCCATCTGGTGAAGGAGGAAGAGGCTTCATCCCAGTCACCCTGTTAAAAAATACCAGTAACCCCCAGGATTTGGGCTGCTTGTGCCTGTGTGTCCCAGCTCCACGGGGAGGAACCCAAACTGCAGAAAGATGCTGAAATAGGAACAAAAGGCTTTGCCAGTAAAGGACTTTAAAGTGTGCAGCTGGAAAAGGGAGGGGGTGAGGAGGGAGCAATGCAGCACTACAAAGGTCACAGGATACACTGATGATGTTTGGATGGAAACTCAGCTTGCTATGAATGAAATGAAATTGTGCTCTCGTGTTTTCCCCATGGAGCTGAATGTCTAAAAACTCTGGATACTCCTTGTTCTGTTGGGTTTTTTTTCTTTTTTTTCTTTTTTTTTTTTCTTTTCTTTTTTTGGCACTTGTGCTGTAGAAATTGAGAAAAAAAAATTTAAAAAGGAGGATGGACAGCACCCACAGACAGGCTGGGAGAGGCTTAAACAGTCTGAGCTCTGCCAGGTCCATCAGAGCTGTGACATTGTTGGTTTCTGGTTATTTGCAAGGCAAAATTTTGTCTGTACTGAATGTGTGAGGTTCCCTAGCAGGGAACTTGAGCTGGCAAATATTTCTGTGCTGACCAGGGTTGGTGGATAAACTCAGAACTTGGGCTGAGCACCCCTTGGAGCCAACTTTTGGACCCCTTGAGTGTTGATTTTATTTCCTGTGGGTGAAGGCTCATTGCTGGTTGCTGAATTGCCTTTTCTCCCTCCTTATGCCATCCAGATTGCCTGTGTTTGCTCTGAGGTTGGTTTGAACTTTTATCAGTCCATATGCTGGTGTTACCTTCCATTATATGATTAATTTCTGACTGCAATGATAAATTAATTTGCATAAAAGTGTAAGAGAAGTCCTTTTATTTAGGCCAGTTGCCTAATGCCAAACACATTTATAACCATTGTCTTCATACTTAAGGAATTAATCTTAATTTAGGCTTTATGTCAAATTATTTCCTCCAACACAGTGAACTTCATAGGATATAGCTTAGAAGGGCTCCTGGCATCCATTAATTTCCACTTTTCACACTTTCTCCCTGAAAATCTTGGCTAAAATGCTCCCCACCAAACCTGTCCATGGAAATTCAGGTGGTAGTTTGGTTTCAGATTTAAATTGGGAAGAAGTTCTGGCACTGGCCCCTCTGGAAAATCCCCACAGGTTGAACTTTCTTTTATGTCTCAAAAGCAGCGACAGATTTTGGCAGCAAAGGAAGTGTTTTGGTTTGGTTTTGTTGGGGCTTTTTGTTTTATTTTGTTCTGGTATTTTCTGGTAAACACCCTGGAACACTTGGGCTGTGATTTATCCATTTGCTGCTTGGCTGCTGCTGACTCCTGGATTTTTCTTGTCCTTCCTCAAGTGAGAGGCTCAGAACTGGACCCAAGATTCAAGGCTCCATCAATATTTTGGGGAGGAACAAGACAAAGCCACGTGGAGGTTTGGGGAATTCCACAACATCCAATAAATATCCCATATGGAGGGACAGAGCTGATGTTGTTTTTGTGCTGCTGGAGGTTCCTCCAGAGCTCTGAATTCCACAATAAACACTGGCTGGGAGCTGGAGGAGCAGCTATAATTTTCTCCCAGCTCTGTTGCCTTTTCCAGCTCCCTCACATCATTTGCAGTGGTTTTAGGATTAAGCTTCATGCAAATAGTTCCCATTGCACCCCACCCTGTCCCAAACCCAGAGCAGCTGCTGGGGTTGGGATGAAAGTGCTGCTAATTTGCTGCTACCTTTAATTTAGGGATTCTACATCTGGAATGAGTGATTTCTGTGTTGTCTGTTTAAACACATTTGTCATCATCCATTTATTTATCAGCCCCAAAAGATCCTTGCAAGGAGGAGGTTGCTTTGAGATCCTGCATGGAAAGGTGTGTGCAGGGGATGGGAAGAGTAAGGAGATTTTTAATTTTTAATTTATTTTTTTTTAATGAAAGCCATCAGCATCCAGCCAGCCCTGCCTGGGCTGTCTCGTGGGGAGGTTGTGCTGTGTTTGCAGAATAACTTTGGGTCTTTGGCAGTGATAGGAAAACAAATCCAGCTCTGAGGTGTACAAGCAAAACAGGTTCCTTTCCCTTCCCACCTTTTTTTTTTTTTTTTTTTTTTTTTTATTTCTTCTTGTTGTATACCTCTCTAAAAGCTGATTTTATTAATAAAGCAAAGATTCCCCTGTTCCTGCTTATGGCAACACCAAAACCATTCACTGTTTTTAGAGCACAAATCCTCATTTCTCTTGCAGAGAGTGGGTTTGGTCAGATGGTAGCAAAGCACTTTTGGTTTTGTTTTTATCCATCAGTGTATGAAGTATTTATTTATCTGGGGTTGTTTGAAGTAGCCCAAACACAAAGTTCTTTTCAATACACTAAAGAGCTCTGCAGCTGTATCACAGATTTCTTGGAGTTTATATTTTATTACTCTATCACTTTCTAAATTTCACTTAACATCTTATCTCTGCTTAGATTTTGGTCTCCCTTGCCTCTTAGTGTAAATGAGGGAGTTTATACATCATATATAATAATTATAATTGAGAACTCTTGCATTGTGATCCCTGAAAAACCCAAGAAATCTAAAACCCAAGGTTGTCTTCCAGAAAATTCTGATTCTGAAACTTCCTGTAGCACATTATAAATGTTATTTCTCAGCTGCCTTAAAGCTAAATAATCAAATTATTTGTGGGTATAATTGCACATGTATTATGGCATGGATGCAATAAAAATTTGCTTTTTTTCCTCTAAAATTAAATCCCTTTTCATTTTTGAAAATATTCTTTTTGATCATTGAAAGAGCATCCAGTTGAAACCAGCCTGGTGTGATGTGTCAGAGCTTTGTGGGAGCTGGTTTTTTTTTTTGCCTTGGCTGAGGACAGGGATCCTCCTGCCCTTGATCCAGATCTTTTTTTGGGAGTCTGTGTTCCCTGGGTCCCTCAATTGGGGCTTTCAGCACATCTTGCTCAGCCATTGTGTTCCAAGCAGCCCAAAAGTAGGTGAGGAGATTAAATGGTAGTGAATTACTCTACATGACCTAAATCAAGGTCTCTGGTGAGATTTATGGGATTCAGTTACACATCTTGAAACATGCTGAGAGAACACTGAACTTTTTTTGTATCTTGTTTTTTGTCTGGCAGTGCAGCCTGCGTGGCTGGACAGGATGTGCCTCTTCTTTTCAAGAAAATTACTTGGACAGAGGAGATAACTGCACAGTGCTTTTCCTTTTTTTTAGTTTTATTTTTGTTCCTCTTGGGTTTTTTGGAGGGGACAGAAGGACAAATCCCAGGGTGATGTTGGATGAGGTGTCTGTCTAGCCAAGGGTGCTCCCTAGAAACAAGGGGAGAGGAATGCAGCTCATCCCTCAAATAAAACCCAACTGCAAGCAGCAATCAAAAACAACTCCAGGAATGAGTCAGAACTTTGTACAGTCTGGAATCAGATTGTCAGGAAGCTGAAATGTGTCTGCAGTTATCCCTTCCTTTGATTTCTTTCTCCTTTTGCTTTTTTCCCCTCTCTAATTCCTGCTGTTTTGGGGATTAAGAAGGAAATAAACACTCCCCTGAAATCTCCCAACACAAACAATCAGGTTGGCTATTTTTAAGCACCAGTTTTTTGTGATTCTCCCAAAGTTCTTTTGGCTCCACTGGGATTGAGTTTGACTGGCTGTTTTCTTTAAGTTTTATTTTTAGGAGTGGAAGGCTTGTGTGAACTTCTGTGCTGGCAGAGATACTGGTTTGCCAGTCCTGGATGTTGAATTTATATTTTAAAATCTTGAAATCTTTCAGGCTGCCAAGAAGAGAGGCCAGGTGAGAATGTGAAGGATGCTCATTGTGCCACCTCCTGTTCTGGGATTTTTTCCCTACATCTGTGAGGAGCCCTTAGTGTTGAAGCCAACCTTTGCTGTTCCCACTGAGGCTGAGCCTTGGGAAGATTTTTAATTTAAACAGGAGGAAGTTTGTCAATGTATTTATTATTAGCAAACTATTTGTGGGGCTGATTGCTTGTTCAGAACAAACTCTGTTTGCTTGGAGTGGGCTCCCTCATTGCTGGGGGATGGATTTTTGGGGTCTCTGTGCTGCAGAGACCTTCTCCTTATTTTTATTGCCTGGTGCTGGGCATTCCCTGCTGCTGTCTGAGCTGTTCAGCCCAGCAGGAGGATGCTCTGCTCCTTTCCCAGTGCTGCTAGCCCAGCTGAAGGTGTCTGTTCCTGCCTTTTGCTGCCATCCAGGACTGAACACACAAGGAAAAGCTGCAGAGCCATGGGATGTGTTGGAGGAAGGGGAAAAGTGTGTCAGGAGCAGAGAGAAATCCACTTTGTCCTGGCAGAGATTTCAGCCAGGGCCTGGTTCCGTGGTGATTTCATTTCCTACATGCCAGGGCTTGGTTTGAGGTCAGGATGTTCATCCCAGTGTTTTCTGCAGACTGGGAGTTCTGTGCTGGTGCTGACACTGGGGATGGCTTCTATTACTGATGGCAAATTGGTTAATAATGTGGTTGCTCTAAATAAACTAATACTGCAGTCTGGGTGTCTTAATATTTTTTCTACACCTACTATTAACTTGCTGGATTTTATTTTTGGCTTAGTTTGAGTTCTCTTGCTCAGCCAGATGCAGCTTTTTGAGCATCAGTTCTGTAACCATCCATTCAGACCTTAGGAGAGCTGTGACAGCAAGCAGTGGTTCTTCCCTAGAAAGGCTTAAAATGCCATTTAATGCTCCAGGCTCATGGCTTGAACTCACCAAGCCTCTTGTTAATGGCTTAATTGCTGTCATTTTGATTTGGGTAGAGGTTATTCAGTTTTCTCCTGTTGGCAGGGTTGTTGTATGTGAATGCAGCAAGTAGAAGAGAATTCCTCAGTGAGTTCTTTTTTGAGGTGATTTTTTCCCTTTGCTTGCTAAGAGGTTCCTTGGTTCTATTTTCTTTGATACACCATTCAAGAAGCAAAACCCAGCACAAGAAGTCAGCGTGGGTGACTCAACCTTCATCTTTTATAGGTCCTGATTCAAATCCATCCCCTGTTTGCAGCAGTGGAAATGTCACCAAATGTTCCCACTGCTGGGAGTGGCTCCTGCCTGGGTGCTGGAATGCTCCAGGCTGCCAAAGGTGCTGGTGGGCTCCGGATCCTGCTGGCAGCTCTGGCACAGAAATGGGAGCCTGGATGCAGAGTGGGAGGATGAATCACTTTTCTGCTCCTTTTGGGCCCAAACTGGAGCCAGGAGGAGCTTTTGGCTCTGCACAGCTGCAGATAGGAGGAGAAATCCTGCCTTGGATTTGCAGATGTCTCATGAGCACTGAGGTGCTGATGGGGCTCCTGGGGCTTGAGTAACATGTTTTTTTAAAAACTGATATTTCTGTGACAATTACAAATCACAGCAATTAATGTTTATAGACATTGCCTGAGTCCATGGATTTATTTTTGTCCATGGGGTATCATTCACAAAGAATTAAGAAGTCATGCTGAGATGAGCAGCATCCCTGGGCATTGACATTTATTCCCAGTGTGTGCCTACTGGTTTGGATATATTTGGATTTCCTTGCAAGTGATAGAGGTTAGCTGGTGTTGTTTTGTTCCTGGAAAGCAGAGAGGCTGCTGATTTCTGCTTCTGTGGCTGCCTTGCCCTGTGGTTTTGTGATTCACACAGTACCTGTTTGTATCAGTGCAGGAATGATGCTGGATCAGTGGCATTTGAATAATTCAAGGTAATTCAGGAAATTCAATGGAAAATTGACCCTCTCTATTTCAAACCCAGCAGTATGCCAGAGGAGCACCTAAACGAGCTCTGTACAGCCCCTGGCCAGGTAATTCAATGGAAAATTCAGGTAATTCAGTGGAAATCACTGGGTTGTGGCTCAGTGCTGGAACACTTGGAGCAGCATCTCTGGGATATATTTGTTGTGAGAGGATGAGCTCACTGTGCATCTCTGTCCTGTAAATCTCTATGACTTTGTCAGAGATTGTCTAAAACCTTACCCAGGCTGGAGCTGGAGGTAACATCAGCCAGCTCCTGTTGGGAAGGTGACACTTCATGGTCTGGGTGACTCTGGGGATCAGTCACAGTCTGAGCTGGGTGATCCTGGAGGTCTTTCCCAGCTGAGTGTTGTGTGCTCCTGGCTCATGGATGTGCAGCTCTCACACCTGCACTGCTGTTTCCTCTGTTTTTATCACAAAATCCTGTGTGTTTTTAATCACAAACCCTACCCTGCCCAGAGCAGGCAGCACTTTAAAACCCACAATCTGAGGGCTGCCCTGGCTCTGCCTTCCCAGGCAGAGCTGCCACGCAGGGAGAAGCTGTTGGAGGCTTTAAATAGCCCTGGCAGGAGTGGACAGAGCTGACAATGTGGCCGTGGCTCTGGGCTATTCTTAGCGGACAATGGCCGGAATGAGAAGCGGCCGCCGCAGCGCTGGGGCCATTGTGTGCTGGGATGGTTTAATTCTGAACCCACGGCTCCTGCAGGATCTTCTCCTCTTCTAGGAGACCTCTCACTGGTTTTCTTTGGTGGGGAGAGTGGAGGTTCTGAGGGGAGATGGCTCCTGAGAGGAGACCCCAGCTTGCTCCACCAGGAGCGGCCTTGTCGCCTGTGGCTGGCTCAGTTTTGGAAAGGGGGAACTGAAACCTCCTGAGGAAAGAATTTTCTGTTCTTTCTAGTTTGGGCTTGTTGTGAAATCAAGGAAAGTACAAGCTGATATCAGATGTAAATTGAGGTGATTTTGGATGCTGCAGGAATCAGTGCTTGAAGCCTGTGGTGCTGTGGGGAGCGTGTCCATCCCACAGATTGGGCTGGAGCCCTCTTGGAGGATGGATCTGAAATTCTCCCCAGAAAGGACAGGTGGGAGTTTCTCTTCAGCTTTATTTCTAAGGGCAGAGCTTTCTGCAAGGAAGCTGCCCCAGGGGAAGCAGCTGCTGTCACCAGGCACCTCCAGCCCTTCCCCTGCAGCCCCTGGGGTTTGAGGAAGGTAATTTTGCATTTCTCAGTGGTGTGGCTGCTGCAAACTGCGAGTGTGGAGCTGTTTGTGTCAGCCCAGTCCTTCTGCCATCGTCTGCGAGGCTGCTCAGTGTCACTGCGCCTGAAAATGAAGATTTTCAAGTTGGGCTGAGGTGGGGAGCTGGAGAGGATCAGGCTGTCTTCAGATGGATTGGCTCCACTTCCTTCCCATGCAGAGGTTTCTTAGCCACACTGCAGGAGATGAAAAGCTGGACATTCTGTTCTAGGGAGGTTTTACCCCTCTGGCTTTGCTGTCTGGGTTGCTTGGATGCAGGAATGGTGATGGATGCCTTATGCTTATCTGGTTCATCCCCAGTGCAGCACAGAGCACACTCCAGCCACACTGTGGGACTTAAAATTCATTTTAGCCTCCCCTGGCTGCTGCAGCCTGTGTAATTCAGGACTTTAAAGCTTGCACACTGACTCTGTCCTGTGCTTGCTGTGTGATCCAAGTTCTTCAGGCAAATGACTGTGTCCAGCGTTTGTTGGTGTTTTGTTTTTTTTTAAACCATAATTTTATTCCTTTTTAATTACAGCATCCTCTGCAGATGTTGGAGTGTCATAAAAATGAAATGTGGAAACGAATGCAAAGCTGTGATGGCTTGCTCCAGATTCTGGGTAGCAATTAAGCTGTCGGGGAGTAGTGGAAAGTTCGTCTGCTTTATCTGTGTGTCCTTTGGCAAGTGACCTCTGGGCTCCTTAATGGGAAAGGCAAATGTGCAATGAGCTGGATCCAGTGCCTTGGCTGGATCAGTGTGTCTGCTTTGGCAGATAAAGGATAAAAACTACCCTGGACAATCAAGTCCAAGATTTGTTTTTTTTTTTTTTTTAAATAGCTGGAGCCATTGCTGATTGCTGTCAGGGCAAATTGAGGTGGAAAGGAGCAAGAATACCCAGATCTGAGTATTTTTTCCTTTCTGGTTGGTGGAAGGGAGCAGTGGCACAGTGCTGGGGTTTACTGGTGTAACTGGTGAGTTGGACAAGCAGGTCCAGGGCTGCTGAAGGGGTGAGGAGCAGCTCTCAGGGCCAGCAGTGCCCTCTGATACCTCTGGAGACCCTGCAGGAGCTTCAGCCCCCCGTGCATGGGCTGCTCTTGGGTTTTAGAAAAGCTGGGAGGTGAAAAGATAAGCCATCAGTGGATCCCAGAAGGATCCACGTTTCCTCCCCTCTGTCTGCTTTTAAAGATTTTTCTGGCTGTCTCTAACACGTTCGACAGATCATTTTGTGTAATCCTGTCTGGCAATTTGTTTCAAGATGTTGGTTTTTTTTTTAAAAAAAAGCTCTTGTCTGAATGTTTTGTCCAGATGGTCTCAGTGTGAGTCAGACTGGAAGGTGCAGTGGCTTGCTTTGATAAGGTTACTGCTCTGTTTGGAGAGTTGATGCCTTTATATGAGTGAAAAAACAGATCTCTCATGTTAATGGGAAATTACCATTCAGGCTTTTAAAAAAACAAAAATAGGACCAGAGCAGCTGAAGCTTTCACTGCTCATTTCCCTCTCTAAGTTATTCTGATGTTCCTGTGAAAGTGTTGGATTTTAAATGGTGATAACAAATCCATCTGTCCTGGCTCTTCTCTGGAATGTCTCTCCACAGGAAGGGTCCACCACCATGAGAATTTACAAATGTCAGTCACAGCTTAATGGCATCAATGATTGATACACCTAACGAGCAAACAGAGCTAATGAAATGTCATGTATTGATAATCCATAATTCAGCTGTGCCAATAACTGGATTTCCTAAGTTATTTGAGATGTTGTCAGCATATAAATCAAATTTAAGTAAGTTTTATTGAAAGTTACACGTGTAACTTTATCAATGGAGGTTGTAGTATACCATTTATTTGTGTGTTCAGTATTGTTAGGATAATATTTGTTCCTTTCCTGGCTCAGGCTTTTGCTAAGTATAGATATATCCAACAAAACCCCCTAAACCCAAACAAAATGCTCCATTATTTTTGGTGTATTAATGAAATTGAGAAACATGGATATTGCAGGTTTGGATGAGCTGGCTCTGGGGGAAGTTTCCTTTCTCCACCTCAGTATAAAAAACTTCTCTACCTTTATTTTCTCAAGGAGGATGGAGAAACTTCCAACCCTGTCTTTGTGCTGGTTATGCAGGAACCTCTGGGCTCTGCAAAGCCTCCTGGTGATTTTTGGTTTTTCTGTGCTGGGTTGTTGGGCTGGTTGCTTGGTTTGGGTGTGTTGTTTTCAGTCCCTGCTCAATGAACCCACACAAACATTCCTGGCTCTGCAGAGGAGCCTTTGCTGCTGTTCCCTGTTGGTTTTGGCTGGGCTTGTCCCCAGGGGCTCCTCTGCCACATGGCTGAGGCTTCACATATCCTGGGTGAATCAGTCACACCCACTGCAGGTACCTGTGCTTGCTTTTCCTCCTGCCCCAGTGGCTTTGAGAAATCTCAGTTTAAACCTGAGCAGCTGCTGGAAGGTGTCCCTGCCCATCAGCAGGATGGGCTTTGGGCTCCAACCCAAACCTTCCAACCCAAACCAGCCTGGGGGTCTGGGAATCGATTAAATTTGGATTTTTTTAATATATTTTTAGCAATATTTTCTGGGTCTGAACTAGGTGTAGTGGCACCATGCAAGTGAAAAATGAATGGTGTTAATCAGGGCTCAGATCTGAGCTGTGCAGAGCAGACCCAAACCTCAGTCTCAGGCTGCATGGAAAGTGCAGGACATGGTGTTTCATTTCAGGGAATGCTGGGTTGACTCTCTTCTCCAGTTGATGCTGGGAATCCAGATTCTGATACTCTGGCTTCAAATTATTCCAAGTTTTATTTATGCAAATGTGTCTAAAATACAGGGATTTTTTTCCTTTTGATACCTAGTACGTGGTGGGCTGCACATGAATTTCTTTGGAAAAAGCTTTTTTTGGAAACTAGGTGATTTTTCCCCAGGGGAGCTAGGATGGGATCAGAGAAGAAATGAAAGAAATTCAGATGAAGACCTAAATTTTATTGTAGAAGTTACTGCTGTACAAAGACTGGGCAGAGCCCTGTGTATCTTCCAAACAGTGTATGCAGTAAAGTCTTTTATTGAACCTTGAGTCATTTATTGTAAATGCTGGAGCAGTATAAATGGTTTCTAAATGATAAAGCACACGTGGATGTGTGTAAAGAGGAGGATCTGAATTTTAATGTCAGTTCTCTGACAAAGGCTTATGAAAAATAAGCATCTCCTTGTTCTTCACTGGTCTAAGCTGTGCTGATTAATGGGTGTTGCTGTAGCTGACAATGAACTGATAGAAAAATGATGATTCACATAATTTGAGCTTTGCAGGCTCTGTCAAATGTTCATTTCTTCCTTTACAAGAGGTGCTGTGGAGTAAAATGTGAGTTCCTTTTGAGGCAGCAGTGCTGCACTTCTACAGCTGAATATTTATACCTGAAGGAATTAGTGCTGTGGATTAGATAGGAAAATCCTGCCTGGGATAGCTTTGCTTTCATTGAGTATTCCTGGTGTAAATTCCTTTTGAATGTGAACAGACTGAGCCAGAGAGCAACAGGGAGACTGAGGGAGACTGAAGCCTTTTTTTTAAAAAACATAAATGTGTTTTGTGGTTTTCAGTTAGGCTCCTGTCTGGCTTTTAGGTGTGTTGTATCTGAATTAAAACAATGCTCCAATTTGATTTCTTATGCAAACAGTTGAGGCTGGTTTATCATGAGCTCTCCTGCCAGCTGAAGGCATTACTTTGATTTTATGGGATGTTTTAATGGCAGGAGTTGGTGGGGAAAATGAGAGGCTGCTCTGGAGGAAAGGAGCTCTGTCATCTCTGTCCACTGGGACCCTGGGCAAACAGCCTGGCCCTTTTTGATGTTGTTCAAGTGTCTGTAATGATGCTCATTATTCACCTCCCCTGGAATGCTCAGGGTTAATTAATAGCCCTGAAAACCTCCCAGAAATGCACACAGGGCCTGGCACTGCCAGCTCCTGTACATTTGACTCACCCTGGTGACTCGTGGGGACAGTCAGTGTCCTGCTGTCCATGAGAGCCTGTCCTGCAGGGAGGAGGGAAGGAAGATCTCCATGGTGCAGCTGGCCAGGGCCAGGGGCTGCTGGCCTGCCCCAGGCTGGGCTGCTCGGGACAGACCAGGTGGGTTCACCTGAGCTGGGGGGACGTGCTGCTGCCACCAGGGAAGGGTCTTCATTCCCAGGATTTCACCTCTGGAATGGTGGGACTAACCCAAGTTAGTCACTCTTATATAATTACTGGATTTTTAAATGAAGCCTCATCCTATTCTCTCTCCTTTTTTTTTTTTATTTTTATTTTTAATTTTTTAAATATCTTTAGTTAAATTGGTTTTGCTTCTTTTTAGCACAAAACAAGGATGGAAATTGTTCCATGTGATTAAAAAACCAACCCCAGGTGTGTCTGGCTTTCCCCTCTCTGCCTGGAATTTGGCAGCCTGCTGGAAAGTGATTTTGAAACTGGGTTTGCTTTGCTGTGCTTGAGGAGTGTTTACATGTCCCCTTTTGTTCCTCTCTTCATTTCTTTCTCAATCATTTATTCATGTTAACATGTTGGGTACCAGAGAGGAGAGGGAGGCAAAGAAATCCTGAGGTGAAATTCAATTAGACACTGGCATTAATCATTCTGTTTGTATCTCTAAATATCTGACATAATTCACCAAAGGAGCTTCTTTTAATTGCAGAGATTAAGGCATGTAAGTTGTAAATTGCCACTTTTGTTCTAGCAATTTTATTCATTTAACAAATACACTTGATGTTACTTTGCATGAAATAATTGTGTAAGAAATTAACTCTCAAGTCTCATGAATTGGGAAGAAATAGTGATTTTTTTTTTTTAATATTTATGCTGTTTCTGGGTTTTGCATCCCAGATTCTTTTAGCACCTCCAAACTCTGAGCACCCTTAACAGATAAAAATTATCATATCAAATTAACTAAGTTTTTGCAGAGGCAGGTGGGAATTGGGTCTGGGGGCTGTTCTGAAGGAATGCTGAGCACTGTGGATGCTGCTCTGGAATGGGCACTCTGGGGGCTGAAATTGGGATTCCTGAAGTGAACTGAGGCACTGAGAGCATGTGGAACAGAAACTCTTGAAATAAGCCAGGAAAGCACAGAAACTCCAACAGGAGCTGGGAGAAATGTGCCAGAATTGTTTTTAAAATTAGAAAGTAAAAAACCCAATCCTTTCTCTTAACCCTAAAATCCTGCATCAGAGCAGTTGGGAGAAATGTGCCAGAATTGTTTTTAAAACAATAAAGGATTGGGGTTTTTTCTTTCTTTTAACCCTAAAATCTTGCATCAGAGTTGAGATAAATGTGCCAGAATTGGTTTTAAAATAAGAAAGGATTGGGTTTTTTTTCTTTCTCTTAACCCTAAAATTCTGCATCAGAGTTGGGAAAAATGTGCCAGAATTGTTTTTAAAATAAGAAAATGTTTTTTTTTCTTAACCCTAAAATCTTGCATCAGAGTTGAGAGAAATGTGCCAGGAATGTTTTTTAAAATTAGAAAGTAAAAAACCCAATCCGTTCTCTTAACCCTAAAATCCTGCATCAGAGTTGGGAGAAATGTGCCAGAATTGTTTTTAAAACAATAAAGGATTGGGGTTTTTTCTTTCTTTTAACCCTAAAGTCCTGCATCAGAGTTGAGATAAATGTGCCAGAATTGGTTTTAAAATAAGAAAGGATTGGGTTTTTTTTCTTTCTCTTAACCCTAAAATTCTGCATCAGAGTTGGGAAAAATGTGCCAGAATTGTTTTTAAAATAAGAAAATGTTTTTTTTTCTTAACCCTAAAATCCTGCATCAGAGTTGGGAGAAATGTGCCAGAATTGTTTTTAAAACAATAAAGGATTGGGGTTTTTTCTTTCTTTTAACCCTAAAATCCTGCATCAGAGGAGTTGGGGAAAATGTGCCAGAAATGTTTTTAAAATAAGAAAAGATGGGTTTTTTGCTTTCTCTTAGCCCTAAAATCCTGCATCAGAGGAGTTGGGAGAAATGTGCCAGAATTGTTTTTAAAACAAGAAAGGATTGGGGTTTTTTTCCTTTCTCTTAACCCTAAAATATTGCATCAGAGTTGGGAGAAATGTGCCAGAATTCTTTTTAAAATAAGAAAAGATTGGTTGTTTTTTTTTTCTTTCTCTTAACCCTGAAATCCTGCATCAGAGATTTGGGGCAAAAGAAAACTACAGCCAAATATTTTGGGCTGTTTTGTGAGGAGTTTTGGCTCCCATGGCTCCAGGGCTGTGTTTTGGGGAGAGGGAAGTTCCTGAGCCCTGCTCAGAGCTGTGCCCTGGGATGTGCCTGAGCTGCTGAGCTTTTGTCTCCTGGACCTGTTCTGCTGCCTCTTCCTGCTGGATTTATTCTAGAATAAATAAACAGATTTTTCTGTCGAGAGCAGTGCAGCCTCTCCCTGTCCAGAGGAACCTGAGGTGCTTTGTGAGTTCCACATTCTTCATTCAGATCTGCTCTGCAGGGAACCCTGGCTGCCTCCTTCCCTCCCTCCCCACACCCTGGCAGCTCTTGGCTTGCAGATGAATGATTTTTATTTTTATTTATTATTTTTATTTTTATTTTTATTTTTATTTTTATTTTTATTTTTATTTTTATTTTTATTTTTATTTTTATTTTTATTTATTCTTATTTATTATTATTATTTATTATTTTTATTCTTATTTATTGTTATTATTATCGTTATTATTATTATTATAATCATCATTATTATCATTATTATTATTAGTGTCCTGTTTCCTGCAGGCAGTTTCTCTGCATTTCCCACATTTTGGGGCAGTTGGATTCACTTTTGCTCTCTGATGCTCTATGAAGGCTCAGGGTTGATCACTGCTCAGCAACCTTCTCCAAACTGGATATTTTTTTATTATACCTTCATAACTATTTTTTTTTAAATTATTTTGATGTTTAAGGTGTTAAAGAGTGGTGTTGGAAGTGGAGGGTGATGGGGTTGGGGTGGTCCAGGGGCTGCTGGAGGAGCAGGAGTTGAACTTTGCTTCCTTGGAGTGTGAGCCTTGTGCAACACCCTCTGGAAATCCCCACTCCTGCCCTCCCTCCCAGAAACACGCTGCATTTTTACTTTTTAGTCATAACCAGCCTTGGTTTTGTGAGAAATCAGGAGGAATTTGGTTTAAATGTGTCCAGCACATGCTTAGCATCACTCCTGCTGGGAGTAACTGGAAGCAAACCTCCAGTTCCTTGCACTGATAACACCTTTCTTTTCTTTCTTTTTTCTTTTTTTTTTTCTTTTTTTTTTTTTTTTTTTGTGGTTAGCACAGCAGGGTTTGAGGGAAGAATCTTTTCTTCCTGGAAGAAAGGTTTGGGTGAGCAGTAGGAGAGTGTGATGGAAAATATCTGAGTTTGGTGCCTCAGAGGGAATTGGTTTGCCCTGGGCCAGAAGCAGAAAGGGAACTAAAGCAGGAAAAAAAACCCCTTTATATTAAAAATATTCTCCAAATTTTTGGCCATCTCTGCAGTGTTGGTTTTGTCACCCTGCAGGAGAGGAAACCATTGAAACAGCTATGAAAAATTTGTTTGGAGAACATATTATTCCAGGTTGTTCAGTGGGCCCAAAGCAATTCCTCCTCCCAGGGCCACACAACACTCACTGTGCTCATTACAGGAGGCTACAAAGAGTTTTTTTAGTTCAAATTTTTCTCTGAATCTTGAAAAGATGAACTAGGGGATGTGTATGTGTGTGTTGTCTTTGATTACAATAATAGCCTGTGTGTCAAAATGACTTTAAAATTGTTTATTCTGTAATTCCATACTGCAGAACAGTGATAAAATGTAATTTTACTACTTGCCCATGGTGTTTTTTCCAGCATTCAGAAATTGGGAAAGCACAAGCAAAGCTTTGCCTGAGGTTTTTTAATTTTGGCTTGGTGTCAGTTGGGGGAAAACCTTTAACTGAGTACAGACAATCCTAAAATAGCTGTGAAACTTCCTGGAGAGGAGGAGCTGCAGTGCTCCTGCTGTTTGCACGTGGGTATTTGAAATGTATTGATAAACTTTTATTTCTTTTGAGTAAACAGTTGTAGAAGCTAAAAATAGATTATTATTACCTGATGTACTCAAACATGTTGCCCTTATCAGGCTTGTTTTGAGGAGTTGCTCACGTTCTGCTGGTGGAATTGGGGCCATGAATCCCTGCCCAGGGGAATTTAATCTGAGTTCTGGTTTTAAACATCCTCCCCAAAAGTCAACAGCATGGGCTGTGTTTTGATGATAGCAAAGGGGAAAAAAAAAGAAAAATTAACATTGAATTTGAATACTGGATGGATTAAATACCTTGGCAGCTTTGTTAACATGGTTAATTACAGAATTTTGAGCATCTACTTGAAAAGCTCTGCAGGTCTGAAGCCTCCCATCAGTTTGCAGCCTGGGAATATCAGATGAGTGCTGTGTTTGGGTTTTTTTTTTTTTTTGTGTGGAATGGAAAAGCAATGTCCAGGCTGGCTGTGGTCAGTGGAATTCTTTAAAGTTAGATTTTCCAGACCCCAGCAGACCCAGGGCAGATGCAGCAGCTCCTGCAGTGGCACTTGTGTGGTGCCTGCAGAAGCTGGGAGCCCCAGGTAATTAGTGATGCACATAAATTAGGGTGTAGGTGTGGAAATAAAAGCTGAATGTCCTCAGTTCTTCCCTGAGACCGAGACCAGCCTTAATTTTTGCTTTTAAGCACGTCTGGCGTCCCCTCCTTTCACTTATTAATGCAAATCTCTGAGCACTCGTCCTGCACCGCCCAACAATTTCATCAATCTCTGTTGGAAAGTATTTCCAAAGAAAGAAATTCCCCAAAACCTGAAAATTTCAGCCCCAAAAACCTGGAAATTTTAGCCCCAAAATCCTGGGAATTTTATGACCCAAACCCCAGGAATTCTGGCCCCAAAAACCTGGAAATTTCAGCCCCCAAATCCTGGGAATTTCATGACCCAAACCCCAGGAATTCTGGCCCCAAAAACCTGGAAATTTCAGCCCCCAAATCCTGGGAATTTCATGACCCAAACCCCAGGAATTCTGGCCCCAAAAACCTGGAAATTTCAGCCCCAAAATCCTGGGAATTTTATGACCCAAACCCCAGGAATTCTGGCCCCAAAAACCTGGAAATTTCAGCCCCCAAATCCTGGGAATTTTATGACCCAAACCCCAGGAATTCTGGCCCCAAAAACCTGGAAATTTCAGCCCCCAAATCCTGGGAATTTTATGACCCAAACCCCAGGAATTCTGGCCCCAAAAACCTGGAAATTTCAGCCCCAAAATCCTGGGAATTTTATGACCCAAACCCAAGGAATTCTGGCCCCAAATACCTTCTTTTTATATACACTATATAAGGACCCTAATCAGCAGCACCCCCCAGGGGAGGAGAGGCAGCCTCAAAATCCTGGGAATTTCAGCACCAAAATTGTGGAATTCTGGCCCCAAAATCCTGGGAATTCCAAGCTTAGAACTCTCAGAATTTCAGCCTAAAAATCTTGGGAATTCCTGCCCCAAAATCCTGGGAAGCTCAGAATTCTCAGAATTTCAGCCTGAAAATCTTGGGAATTTTAGCTTCAAAATCCTGGGAATTTCAGCCCCAAAATCCTGGGAATTTTATGACCCAAACCCTTGGAATTCCCAAAGAATTTCTCTCCAGCTCTGTTTATATATTTATAACTACAAAGGGATTCTTGTCAGTTTGTGTTACCCACTGCTGTTATTTCTCAAGTGGAATATCTGGCTGTAGAAAGGATATTTACCTTTTCCAGGGCTTACAGTGGTTGTGAACCTGAATCTCCCTCCTGGCTCTGGTCTTAAACAAAAGGCTGTATTTTCTCCTCTTATATCATTTTCACATCAAAGCCAAGCTTTTAGATTACCAGGGAGATTTTTAAGGCTGTGATGATCAACAGCTTTTGGTTGGTGGCACAGCTCGTTCCCCTGAATTTGGCTGTTAATATATAAAGGCTTTTCTAAATCATTAAACCTCATAAAGTCATGTTGGGGCTGCTGGGCTGGGCCTGTCATTAGTCACAGCCCTGTTTGTAATCATGTACCAATAAAAATAGTGAGAAGTACCAAGTCCTTCACTCTTGGACTACAGCCTCTCATATGTGATGGCAGGAGAAATGTGAATAATTTAGTGATGTGGTAAGAACATGTCAAAATATGTGATTCAGCACATTCTCTGCAAGTTACTTGTATATTTAAACAGTTATTGCTTTTACTCACAAGTTGTAGTGTTGGATGGTTTTAACTTTTGGGAGCTGAATGGAGTGTTGGCTTCTAACTCAGCTGTAATCTTTAATTTGACTTCCCTGCAGTCTCCAAAGGTGGATACCCAGACATCTCATTCTGGTGTTCAGCACTGAGTGTTGGCAGCTTCCAGGAGATGGGGCTTGAAAAAGGATGAGGCACAAGATCTAAAATCAGTGCTCCAGCTTTGTCTGAAGTGGAGATTTCATTCATTTTGGCTTTTCTTGCCTTTCCTGCGCTGTGGGGAGGCTGGAAGGCAATCTTGTGCTGGGCTGGGTGTGCAGTTTAGCGTGGTTCCTTCTTAGTCTGGGCTAACTGAGCCCCACAGCCCGTGGGCTGCCACCTCCCCATCCCAGGCTGGGTCCTGCTGTGCCATTCCCCATTGCTGGAGGTGTTCAGGGCCAGGCTGGATGGGGCTGGAGCCCCCTGGGAGGTGCCCTTGCACATGGAATGGGATGAGCTTTAGGGTCCCTTCCATCCCCCAGCTCCACCAACACAGCAGGGTTCTGCAGAGCTGCTGGCAGGAATTTTTTCACAAGCAGTTCCCCTGGTCCCGTGGCAGTGCCATGGGATGGGGATGCTGGATTTTGCAGCTGGATTTGCAGCTGGCTCTGCAGCTGGATCCGTGTGGGTGAGGTGAGAGCCTGGCTGCTCATCTGGGCGGGAGCTGGGCCTTGGTGCCTCTGTTCTGCTGCCATCCCACTCCTTTCCCAAGCCTGTCATCCTCTGATGCTCGTGGCACTGGGGCTGGGGCGGGGAGTCCTTGGGAAAGCCACGCTGTGGGTGCAGGAGATGGGGGAGATACTGGGCTGGGGCTCAGAGTGCTGCTGTGGGGTTCACCCTGCTCTGGGGGGGCTCAGAGTGCCTGCTCTGGGGTTCACCCTGCTCTGGGGGGGGCTCAGAGTGCCTGCTCTGGGGGGGGCTCAGAGTGCCTGCTCTGGGGGGGCTCAGAGTGCTGCTGTGGGGTTCACCCTGCTCTGGGGGGGCTCCCCCTGCTCTGGGGGGTTCCCTCCTGCTCTGGAGGCTCACCCTGCTCTGGGGCTCACCCTGCTGCCCCCCAGCTCCAGCAGCTCCAGCTTAGCCCTGGGGAGAGCTGAAGCCCTTCCTGGGGAGGGACTGATCCTGCTCAGAGCAGCAGTGCTCTGAAGGAGGGCTCTGAGATCACTGCCCAGTGACTGTGGGGGGAATGAACACCTTGGTACAGATTTGGTTCCATATTCCGACTTTATAGGATGTTTAACCCTTAAAAAGTGAGTTTGGGAAATTCTTCTTCCAGAAGGTGAAGGCTGGGTGCTGTACCAGAGCAAGGTGCAGTCCAGGCAGTGTGGATATCCCACTGCTCCAGGTGGAACTGTTTGATGAAAACACCAATTCCTGCCAGCAGCTCTGCAGAACTCTGCTGTGTTTGGTGGAGTTTGAGGATGCTGAGGATCATGGAATGGATGCTGTGGGATGGAAGGAACCTTCCAGGGTGCTCCAGGCTCCATCCAGCACTTGAACACTTCCAGGGATGGGGCAGACACAGCTGCTCTGGGTGGAAAATGGGACTAAAAAATACAGAAGGCAGAAGATCCTTCCTTACCCTCTGAATTCATTATAAACTGGACCTGCCTCCTGTGTGCTACATGGAATCTTGAAAAGGTGGTTGCAGGATGGATTAAAGTCAAGTCATCCTGCCCAGGATTATACAATGGTCTGTCCCTCAGTGACCAGGTGACTTTATGATCTGGTGATGGAAATGAATAAATGGATGGTTTGAAGTGGATGGAAAACTTTTCTGTGGCCACTGAGGATGTTTGCATTATTGTTGTGAGCTTGAAATAGAGCAGACAGAATTCAGCCATACAGGGCAAGGTTTACAGTAAGAATACCTGGTGTTTAATCCTAATTTTGCCACTGGCACTTCCACCTTGAATTCAGCGTGTGCTTATTCACCTTCAGGGGTTGGGGAGGTTGTTCCTTGTCTTCAGCATCACAGTGGGTGGGATCCCAAGCTTGAAGCAAAGGAGGGGGAAAGGCATTTTTGGTGTTTAAAGTGGCTGTTAACCTAATAACCTGTGCAAATTAAAAGATGCAGAAGCAGTGGATTCGGGGCTGGAGTGGTTGTTGTGACTGGAGACATGAAAAGGTCCCGTGTAATTCGGTGACCCTGGGTTAGAGCACGGGGATGTGCTCGGAGCAGGAAAAAAATACCTTCAGCTTGTGTAAGCAGTGGGAAAACAAGCAGACACTTTATACTCTGGAAAGCCCAGTAAGCCTCAGGAAATTCCTGCATTCTTGATTTTATTTTGTGGCAGAGGACTGCGGGGTGTGTGTTTGAAAGATGAGCAAGGTTGCCTCGATAAGCCGGGCTGAATGGTTCATTGTTCTCTGCGGGAGCCCGATCAGCTGTCGCTGCTCCCTCCAAAACACTGCCTTTATTTGTGTTAAAAGTGCTGATCTCGCATTTCACACCGAAGGAGGAGTTGCTGCCTCTCGGTGCTGTTCAGTGGGAGCTGTGTGTGGTGTCCCACCTCGGGAGCTGCGTTGGGATTTTCTGATTCAAACACTCCTGCTCTGCTGATCTTGTCTTTGGGAGCTGCTGGTTTGTTGGAACTGGTCCTTTGTAGTTCTACTTTTGTTCCAGAAGGTGGTTTTCCAATTGAGATCACTGTGGAGAATGTCCAGTTTTACTGGGTTGTTGCCCTCATAAAATAAAAATCCATCAATTGAGGCACAGAGGAGGGTCAGCCCGTGATCTGCCAGAATCTGGTATTTACCATCCCTACCCCAATCCTCTTCTCTAACAAGGTGTCTGCTGCTCATCCATGCTAAGAGGGTTACTGACTTCCAAAAAAATGCACACATAAAAACATCACAGGCAAAACTTGCTGCATTTGAATCCTGACTCTTAGCAGAAAACAGCAGCTCAGGTATTTTCTTTGTGGGATCCCTTTCAGTGAGTCCTCAGCTTACTAAAATCAGTGTCCTTTGTCCAGTAGCTTCTGAAAAGGTCCCAGAGTTGTTTCTGTGTTGGGAACATCCCTTTTGGTGAGGAAAGGGTGGAGGAGAAAGCACAAAGGGAGGAAGAGCTTTCTAATGCTTCTTGTGTTGAAGGATGTTCCTTTTGGGATATCAGACCCGCAGGTGAGTGTCAGGTGAAGGATCAGGAGAGCTGAGGATTGCAGCAAGGAAACACCACCTCCCTGGCAATTTTTGGTGCTGTTATCACCTCTGAATGGCAAAGCCTCAGGTGGGATGGGGGTGTCTGGTTTGCATTTCCCTGGTGACCCCACACATGAGTGGGGGCATCCCTGAGCCTGGGGAAGCAGCAGAGCTGGAGTGGTTTAGGTTGAAGAAGTGCACAGACAGCTCTGGTTGATGTATTTGCCTCTAGCTGTGTTTCCTGATGAGGAAACACAGGTTTGCTGGGTTTTAAGATTCTCTTCTGGGAAAAAAAATAAACCTGACCAGCTTTGCCCCCACATTACAGTGTTGACTCCTCCCTTTCAACAACCTTGCTGGCAGCAAAAGCCTGAAGTTTGAGAAGTTTGGAACAACCAAATTCAGTTCTAATCAAGGTCATCTTTAAGCTTAAAAACTCCACATTTGTGCAGCTTTTTTTTTTTTATTTATTTTTTTTTTCTTTTTGGCAAGCCTGACTGGGAGCCGTGTTTCCATACATGTGGTTTGGGTTTGGGAGTCCCTAAAATAAAGATGTGGGGGTTTGTTCAGGGCAAATCCCGGATTCCCTAAAACTGTTCCTGCAGATGTGAGCACGATCCAAGGCAACTGATCCTGGGAGTGCATGGCAGCAGGGAAACCATGAAGGTCCAGTCCAGATGTTTTTTTTATTTTTTTTCTTTTCCCTGGGCAAAGAGACAAACTGACAGAGCAGCCAAGCTGCTCTCTGTGATTTTCTGTATTTCAGGAATCAGCGGTTGATCTCTAAAAAATCTGGATTTGGGAAATTCTCCCTCCCCGCCTTGCCTGGTGTGATGGAGTTGTGGGCGCCTGCAGTCGCAGTGTGGAGGTGTGAGGAAAGCTGTGAAACCTGAAATTTTTATTGCTGGTTCTGGGTTCAGCCTGGAACAGCACATCCTGGAAAAACCTTTGGAGGGAGCAGCGCTCGCAGTCAGGCCATGGCAGATCTCTGCAGTTTCACTGCTCAGAGACCTTTAGATGAAAGGGCAGATTTTATTGATTTCATGTTGAGTTTATTGCCTGTGTAAAAGCCAAATAGGCTTTGCTGGCTGCATCACTGAATATTTCTGCATTTTTAGGCTGGGGCTGACACACTTCTGCTGTGTTTTCTTGCCCTGTTTGACTGTGAGTGAGTCATTCTACTATTCTGCCCCTCAAATTCAGGATCAGTGGGATGAGGAGAGCATGGAGCTGATGTTTCATGTTTGTAAAATGCTTGAAAACTGTTTGTAAAATGTTGTGTTAACATAGAGACATTCATAATAATTATGCTGTGATTATTATGAATATATATTAATAATTAATTATAATATTAACACCTATATCTGTGGGCTTTATGGAGTTCTTAGATGGAGATATGTTACTTGCAGATATTTTAGAAGGAAAAGGAGCCTTCCTGGAGATGATTCCCTAATGGGAAGTGCTCTGGTGTTGGCTCTCCAGAGGGGTTTCTTCTTCTCTTTCATGGCTTGGTTTATAATGAGCTGCACAGCTGGAGACTCAGGAACAAACTGAATAATCTGAATTTGGTGCCTTTGGGGAGTGCCCCAGAATGTGCAATGTCTTGTTTCTGCATCAGGAGTAGTTTGCAGAGGAATTTGATAGAAATTCCCTGAAGGGGTTTGCTGAGCTGACGTGGGGGATTGCAGCATTCAGTCCTTTTTCCAGACTGAGATTCAGTACATTTTTAGGCAGTGACCGTTCCCTCCCCGTGCCAAAAATGCACTTGACACTTGTAACTGATGCACTTTTCAGCAACAAAGCTTTGCTGAGCACCAGGCTGCGGGACTGGGGATGGATTTCCTGCAGCTGGTGTGCCCAAGATGCAGACAGAGTTAATCACCACCAGGCTGGCACTAACGAGGGAACACAATTTAAAGATGTTTTGCTGCAGGATTGTGATGGTGTTTTCTGTTGGGATTGTGTTTAATCTGCAGTGCTTTTGTTTGTTGCAGAGATCCGTGCCCAGTTGGTAGAGCAGCTGAAATGCCTTGACCAGCAGTGTGAGCTCCGGGTCCAGTTACTGCAGGACTTGCAGGATTTCTTCCGCAAGAAGGCAGAGATTGAGATGGATTACTCCAGGAATTTGGAGAAGTTGGCTGAGAGATTCCTGGCTAAAACCAGGAGCACCAAAGACCAGCAATTCAAGTAGAGTATTTGCCTTTTGTTTCTGCCCCTTTTTTCCCTCCTGCTGTAGATTTGATTGCAAGGACAGGAATGGAAGGAGAGTTGTTGGAGTGAATGTAGGCACCAGCTCTGAGCTCCAGAGCCAAACCTTGCCCAGGTTTGTGTTGGCCACAGAAGCCATTCCCTGGTTCTGGGAGCTCATTCATGTCAGTAATTCCTGGTAGGCTGAGAGAGAATGGGATGTAAGAACTGGAATGTGCCAAAGGAGTCATTTTCTCAGGAAAGATGGGCAAAGCTGTGTGCCAGATTTGATGGACAAAGCCAGGATTTCCTTCAGTGTCAGTGGCTTTGCTTTTCTGAAGGGAAGCTGTTCCCAATCTGTTCCCTGCTGTCAGTTCTGCGTTTTTGGGATCCCACACACGCTCTGTGTGGGAGTTGTGTTGCAGCTCTGCTACTATCACTTCAAACAGCAGGGAAATAAGGCCAGTAGCACTTCCAGAGAGAGCTGTGCCTCTGTGGGTGGGGGAATCCCTGGGTACGAGCTGGTGGCACTCAGTTAAAATCTGAACGTGTCCTTACTGACAATCTCTTGACTCTTCTGCTGGAAACATCATTTACAGGCAGGTCTGCCCGTGCTGCTGGGCTTCTTGCTGGATGTTTTTTCTCCTGAGTTGGGATGGCTGATGCAGATGGAGCTTGGTTCCCTGGGTTCCCATCCTCCTGGGGTGCTTTTCCCAGGAGCAGGGGCTGCAGGAGGGGTTTGGGGGCCAGGAAGGGCTGCAGGGCACGGCCACGTGAGCCCAGCCTTGTTGGGCTGTGTTGTCAGGGCAGCAGCTGGGGAAAACACAGAGCAGCAGCAGCAGCCCTGGGACCTGAATCATTTGTGCTTGGGCCGTTTTGGGCTGAGAGGATCCATCTGGGGCTGCCCCCGCCCAGGCTCAGCGTCAGTGCTCGGGTGGGGGCGTTCTGCTGTTTGTGTTGTTGTTGCTGTGTGTGCAGGGATGTGGGGACACTGCTGCTTCCCGTTTCCAGCAGCTCTTTGTGGGAGCCATTAAGGAGGCACCGTTTGAGTTTCCTGCCTGCACAGCTTTGATGTGATTCCCTTCAGCTCTCACTTAGAGCACACGTTGTGCTGTGCTCTCAGGAAAGGCTGGCTCCAGAGCTGAGCTGGGGAAGAGTTATTCTGCATATCCACAGTCTGAAGGGTTTTTTTCTTTTCCTTTGCTTAGAGTGAAAGTGTTGTTACAACTATAAACTGTGCACATCCTGCAGGTGCCTTTAAGATGGCACTGAAGAGATGATGTCTCGAATGACAATTTTCCTCTGCAGTATCATCAGTGGTTTCAGTTGATTTTGTTGTTATTTCTGGTGAAAATTGGGGTGATTTACTTTATATTACATGATATGAAGCAAGCCATCAGAAACACCTCTGTATTCAGCTTGAGGAGGTGGCACAGAACTTACCTTTTGCTTGGGGATTTAGAATTAATTTATCATGTGGAGATTCTGACCAGAGTAGAACAGAATCCTGCTGGATTTGCAGGGAGAGGGCTGGTGCTGCTCAGGCTCCTGATTTCACTTCAGCAGCAGATTGCTCCTGCCAGAAAAACACCTTGCTGTTGGAATATGGCATCCCTGCAAGGTCTGAGTCCTAAATACACAAATTGATTTGGTCAAGAGTCCAGTTAAGAGAAAAACAAGATAAATTGTGAGGCTGCTGGGTGTGTGGGCAGTGCTGGTCAGCAGTGGCACAGGTCAGGCTGGCCATGCTGAACTCATTTGGTCATTTGTGTGCTGGCTGTGCCAGAATGCCACAGGCATCCAGCAGTTCCCACTGTCACCAGCTGTCCCCAGTGCTGCTGTGCCTGAATCACAGGCACTGCCGTGGCTGCCACCTCCCGTGGGGATGCTGGAGCTGGAATCCCATTGGGAGCCCCCCATTTGATCAAAGGCAGCCATCAGCTCCCTGCTCCTAGGATTGCACGTCTGGGAGAGCAGCCTGCTCTGTAATTGCCTGCCTCTGACCCTATAAATACCCCATAATAGGCTGCTCTCCCCAGAAGCTGGTAATTATGTCAGAAGGTGCCGTATCATCCCTGCTCCCCACGGCACATCCCGTGTTTAGATCTCCTGACACAGGGCTGGCAGGAAGTCTGGCAGCATCCACCCTGTCATTTGCATGGATGTGCTTTCCTGCTCTGCAGCTGGGCTGGAACTGGGACTTGGGCTGGCCCCTGCAGCTGGAGTCTGTGGGTTCTTCACACAGTGTGGGAGGTGCAGGCTTCCCCAAGCCTGCTGAGGTTTATTTGGTTTGTTTCTCTTAGATGTGGCTGTCTCAGAGTTGATCAGGTGGCCACGTTTGCCTTGAATCACAGGATGGTTTGAGTAGGAAGGGACCTTAAAGCTCACCTAGGACTCCTTCCACTATCCCAGCTTGCTCCTAGCCCAGCCTTGGACACCTCCAGGGATGGGGCAGCCACAGCTCCTCTGGGAAACCAGTTTCTTACAGGAAAGAATTTATCCCAATAAATATCCCTTCTAAACCTGCCCTCTGTCAGTTTGAAGTGATTCCTCTTGTCCTCTCCCTCCAGCCCCGTGTGAATCATCTCTCTCCATCTTTCACCAGCTCCTTCAGGCCCTGCAAGGGCACAGTCAGGTCACCCAGAGCTTCTCTTCTCCATCCCGTCCCAGCCCAGCTCTGTGATCCCATCCCAGCCCAGCTCTGTGCTCCCGTCCCAGCCCAGCTCTGTGATCCCGTCCCAGCCCAGCTCTGTGCTCCCGTCCCAGCCCAGCTCTGTGCTCCCGTCCCAGCCCAGCTCAGTGATCCCGTCCAAGCCCAGCTCTGTGCTCCCGTCCCAGCCCAGCTCTGTGCTCCCGTCCCAGCCCAGCTCTGTGCTCCCGTCCCAGCCCAGCTCTGTGCTCCCGTCCCAGCCCAGCTCTGTGCTCCCGTCCCAGCCCAGCTCTGTGCTCCCGTCCCAGCCCAGCTCTGTGCTCCCGTCCCAGCCCAGCTCAGTGATCCCGTCCCAGCCCAGCTCAGTGATCCCGTCCCAGCCCAGCTCTGTGCTCCCGTCCCAGCCCAGCTCAGTGATCCCGTCCCAGCCCAGCTCTGTGCTCCCGTCCCAGCCCAGCTCAGTGATCCCGTCCCAGCCCAGCTCTGTGATGCCGTCCCAGCCCAGCTCTGTGATCCCGTCCAAGCCCAGCTCTGTGATCCCGTCCCAGCCCAGCTCTGTGCTCCCGTCCCAGCCCAGCTCTGTGCTCCCGTCCCAGCCCAGCTCTGTGCTCCCGTCCCAGCCCAGCTCTGTGCTCCCGTCCGAGCCCAGCTCTGTGCTCCCGTCCGAGCCCAGCTCTGTGCTCCCGTCCGAGCCCAGCTCTGTGCTCCCGTCCGAGCCCAGCTCTGTGATCCCGTCCGAGCCCAGCTCTGTGATCCCGTCCAAGCCCAGCTCTGTGATCCCATCCAAGCCCAGCTCTGTGATCCCGTCCCAGCCCAGCTCTGTGCTCCCGTCCAAGCCCAGCTCTGTGCTCCCGTCCCAGCCCAGCTCTGTGCTCCCGTCCCAGCCCAGCTCTGTGCTCCCGTCCCAGCCCAGCTCTGTGATCCCGTCCCAGCCCAGCTCTGTGATCCCGTCCAAGCCCAGCTCTGTGCTCCCGTCCCAGCCCAGCTCTGTGATCCCGTCCAAGCCCAGCTCTGTGATCCCGTCCAAGCCCAGCTCTGTGATCCCATCCAAGCCCAGTTCTGTGATCCCATCCAAGCCCAGCTCTGTGCTCCCGTCCCAGCCCAGCTCTGTGCTCCCGTCCCAGCCCAGCTCTGTGCTCCCGTCCCAGCCCAGCTCTGTGCTCCCGTCCCAGCCCAGCTCTGTGCTCCCGTCCCAGCCCAGCTCTGTGCTCCCGTCCAAGCCCAGCTCTGTGATCCCGTCCAAGCCCAGCTCTGTGATCCCGTCCGAGCCCAGCTCTGTGATCCCATCCAAGCCCAGCTCTGTGATCCCGTCCGAGCCCAGCTCTGTGATCCCGTCCCAGCCCAGCTCTGTGATCCCGTCCCAGCCCAGCTCTGTGATCCCGTCCCAGCCCAGCTCTGTGATCCCGTCCCAGCCCAGCTCTGTGCTCCCGTCCCAGCCCAGCTCTGTGCTCCCGTCCCAGCCCAGCTCTCCATCCCATACAAACCCAGCTCTCTATCCCATACAAACCCAGTTCTCTGATCCCATCCAAGCCCAGCTCTCCATCCCATACAAACCCAGCTCTCTCAGCCTTTCCTTGCAGGAGAGTTTTCCTCTTGGCTTTTGAGCTGGAAGTGGGTCTGGGCTGAAAGGGGGCCCTACCCTGCTCAGTTTGAAGCTTCACTGGAGCACCTTAAAATGATTTACAGGGGTAGGTGTGTGTTACCTCATCTGATGTCCCTGAGGAAGGGGAACAGATTGGTTTAGCCAGGGTGACACAGGAGTTGATGGCACTTGGATACAGCCCAGGTTTTACTTGCTTTCAACTGGCTGTTAGACCTCACTGTGCCTCTTCTCTTCTAAAAATGTTTGTTTTTTTTTTTTTAATTAGGCTATTAAACAGAATATTCATACACAATATTTGTTGTGTCATATATATTTCAACATCTGCTGGTAAATATCCTTTCAAAGCCCAAGTCCTGTGGCTGCTACAGGAGTTTGTTTGTGCCAGGTTTGGTACCTGAGGTGTAAATCAGAGCATCCTTCTCACAGGTGGCTCTTGGATCTGGGGGTGACTTCCAGCCCCCCAAAAAAGGCTCTGTCCACCTGCACTCAGACCCTGGGACCTCCAACCCCAGCCTTCAGTTCTGCTATTTTATGTGATTTTTGTCCTGGAGGCATTTGCCTATTGAAATCATCAATCAACAGTATGAAAACCATGGCAAATCTTGAGTGATTGCTTTTGAGGGAGAAAATGGAAAAAGAAAATAGGGAAAAAAAAAAAAAAAAAAAAAAAAAAAAAAAGCAGCAATGCTATTTTAAGGCCATATTTTAAATCAAGCTAATCTTTGGAAGCAGGATCCTGAGTAGCAATTGTCAGCTGGAGAGCTGAATGTCCAGGATATCCCAGCATGAAATTCAGATGGCTTTCTGGCAGCCTTTGCCTTCAAGTAAAAGATGCAGAGTAAGTCTGGCAACCTTCAGGCTGAGCACTTGTAAACAACAGATGTTCATAACTGGAATCTTTTGGAAGAGAAGGGCAGGGAGCAGCATGGATGTCCATGCTTGTAATTCCCAAAATTTGCAGTTAACACTGAGCTGTGTCAGGGAAAATCAAATGTGAGTTTGAATGAGCTGCTTGCAAGTTCAGCTTTAATTTTCCTAAAATTAAAGTGATTTCTGTAAAGCAGGGATGATACAGGTTGTGAGGGAGGAATTAACAAAAGCATTTGGATCACTTGGGCTTCACTTAATTATTTTTAATAATAATAATAAACATTGTCATAGGCTATTTTTGTGGTTCTTTTTGCTGCAACTCAGTCCTGCAGGTTTTATTCTGAGCCTGTCAAATAACCCCATTTGGAAGGTTTTTGTAGGCATTAAACATTCATTGATTCAGTGACCTCCATGAGAGCACAGAGCCAGGGATGCATGAGCAGCAGAAATGGATGTGAAACCTCAGGGAGGGTTTTTGTACTCTTTTCCATCACCTCAGTGATGCTGATCTCACAGCACTGCTGTGATTGCTGCCTCTCTTGCCACTGCAGACGACAGAATTCAGGGAGTGCTGCAGAAGTATCCAGAGGAATTAATTAAATTAATTAATTAAATCCCTGCTCTCACCCTTGGCCCAGCTCCAGCTCTGAGGGTTTGCAGAGTTGAGTGTCCTGGGGTGCACCAGCTTTGGAAAAGCCTCTTGGACACATCTAGGGAAAACCTGAATGTTTGGGGGGATCAGGAGGTGGAACAGGAGATTTCAGGGCAGTTTTCTGTTGCTATGGGCAGTGGGACATCCCTTGCAGAAGGACCCTTCATCAGGACAGGGCAAGGAGTGATGGGTTCAAACTGAGGGGGTTTGGGTGAGAAATTGGGAAGGAATTCTCCCTGTGAGGGTGATGATGCCCTGGCACAGCTGTGGCTGCCCCTGGATCCCTGGCAGTGCCCAAGGCCAGGCTGGACAGGACCCTTTTCATCAGTGATATTTTCATTCTCACCCCATTCATTCCTTTGTCTTTGTGGGTGTGGTTTTCTTTTTTTTTTTTAATTATTATTTTTATTTATTTTTTTTATTTGAATCTGTTTTGTAAGATGACTTTTCTCCTATTTCCTTGCAATGCCCAGCTCAGCATCACTGGTGTCTGTCTCTCCCCTGCTTGCCTTGAAGCAGATCAATCTTGGGTTGTCTGCAAGTCCCTTGTATGAATGAGTAATTTAATTAAGATACTTGAGACTCAATCTTCCCTTATGATCTTTTTGAGACCCAGCTGAAGCCTTTGAAGTGGAAGCTGTGCAGGACCTGATCAAGATAACACCCAAGTAACCACAGAGCTTCATCATTTGTGGTTCCCTAAAAATCTGTGCAGCTTCCTCTTCCTGCTGCAGCCCCCCTTGCTGTGATCTGCTGTAATTTAGGCTAACCTAAACAAACCTCCACACTCACTATCACCACACCATCTTCAACCAGTGCTTGAAATAAACCTGGCTCTTGGCATCTCCTTCCTCCTGCTCATGGGGGAAGTTTGAGCCAAGAAGTTGCTGTCAGTGTGAAGGCACCAGCACTCTGGGAAAGTTGATGTTCCCACCCTGAAGTTTTTGGGTTGATCTCATCAGTTTTACCTCCCCAGGGTGAGGGGACTCTGTCCCTCTGCAGGGTGTGGGGATGGAGCTGGGGGTGGTTGTGCCCACCAGTCCCTACTGGGATTTTTCCCTTTTCCATCCCTGCTCTGTGGTGCCCTGGGCTGGGAGCTGCCTCTGCCAGCCCCAGGGTTGAAATGGTTGGTGGGGATCCCAGTTTGCTCCCTGCTCTGGTGAGGATTGAGGAGGTTCTGGTGTGAGCAGGTCTGGAGCTGCTGCTCCCAGCTGGGAACCTGCACCCATGTCCCAGGAGAAGCTGCAGAGCTTTAAAAATTAATGTGTGTGAAGTTTTAGAGGGTGCTTGGGAGCTTAAAGCAGCTCTTTCCTGTTTCATTTCTGCCTTGAATATCTGCTGGGAGCATCATCACTAGCAAATAATGGAGAGGTTTTCCTCCCTTCCCTGCTGTGAAAACTCTGGATCTGAACAAAAGCAAGTTCCAGCAAGGCACTGAAAGGGTTACTGAGAACCAAGAGACAGCAAGAAATGAAAGGAATTTAAAATGAGAATCTGGCAGTGTGTGGTGTGAGCATCCCCAAGGTGCCAGTCCTGGGGAGGATTTTTTGGGGAGGTTTTCCTGCAGGATGGAACCAGCACAGAGCAAAACTTCCCTGCCCAGCCCTTCCTGCTGCTGTCAACTCCTGCAGTTCTTCCCTTCCCTTGGGGAATCCTGCTCCTTCCTGAGGGTTCTCCCAGCTCTCCTCCAGGCTGGGGATGGAGCAGGAATGGGGCTCCCAGGGGTTTGAGGCAGGATTTTGGTCGGAGGTTGTTGTTTTGGTTTTTTTTTTGTTGTTGTTCCTATGTTTCATTCCCAAACTGGTCATGGTAGCTGGGTAATTTCCACTTGTAGCTCTGCCAGCTTTAGAGGGCAGTCAGTGGGTGAAGCAGCCTGGATCACAAGCTGCAGCCAGTCCTGAGCTTCCCAATTTATTTCTTTTTTTAAGGAAAGACAAAAAAAAAAATCAAGGTCAGCTGTTCTGAAATTCTTTATCTAAAATTATCCACATTGCAGCACAAATCCAACTGGTGTCATGAGAAGGGTAATGAAACTTGCCCTGGCTCAGTTTTCCCATTTTCCCAATGTTTCTTGCAGCAGAGATTGCTGCCCTTTCAAGTTCAGAATATTCCCTTTTCACTGGAAATTAAACTGCATTTCTTTTAGGAGGAAAGAAATCTGATAGAGTCTTGTACAATAATCAGGGAGAGCTCTGGCTTTGCACCAGAGCCAAGTATCTTTTTCAGATATCAGAAAGATTTATCTTTTCTAGATAAACATCATTGTGCTGTAAATGGATGGCAAGCAGAGCTGCAGAGAGATAAATGCTGCTCAGGCTCCACCTGTGGGATCCCAGCTTCCATCTGCCCTGAGAAACTTCTTCCTTCCACTCCATGAAATGCTGACCCAAATTAACCAAGGCTCCCCTCTCCTCTCCCCTGCTGCCCTTTGCTGAGAGAGGGTGGGGAAGGTTCCAAGATGAGAAAATGAAGCTGCATTTGGGAGTGCTGCTGTCTGTGGCTGGGGACAGATAGAGAATCCTTCCCCTAATGGGCTCTGCACAGGACACACAACATTTTGTTTCCTATGCAGATTCTGTTTGGCTCACTGGGTGCCTGAAATCTCTTTTATTGTGGTTAAGACCCAAATGCTTGAGACAGGGCTGTGAAACCTTCTGTCAGACACTGGAGCCATCTCCCTGCCTCCCTCAGGCTCTGATTTATGCACAAAATCCTGGATTCAAAGGGAAAAATGAAATCCTGCACTTGGCACACTGCAGCTTGCATTTGCAGGGGGCCAAAAGCTGCTGGCAATGTGGGGAAATGGAGCTGAGGGTTTATTTTCTGTACTCTGCTCAGCAGAGCTGCACTCACAGCCCCAGGATGGTGCTGGAATCCTGTTTTGTGTCCCTGCAGGAAGGATCAGAACGTGCTGTCACCTGTGAACTGCTGGAACCTGCTGCTCAACCAGGTGAAGAGGGAGAGCAGGGACCACACCACCCTCAGTGACATTTATCTCAACAACATCATCCCACGTTTTGTCCAGGTCAGCGAGGACTCAGGACGCCTCTTCAAGAAGGTAACAGAGCTCCAGCACATTTGGTTCCTCCAAAATACAATTTATCTCTGCTGCATCCATTTATTTGGGCATTTTTTTCCTCTTTGGGCTTGACTTGGATTTTTCCAGGCCTTTTCCCCAGTGTGGCCAGTTGAGATTTGTTGATCTAAATCAAGGCTGTGTTTTTTTCCTCTTAGCCTGCTCCACAGTTTTGTGTGGATGTTGCAAATTTAATTAAATAAGCAGAAACCTTCCCAGTTTGACTCTGAACATTAGTCAAGAAAAGCTCTTTAAAGACAGAATTTTATCTGCCATGGAGAAATTGCTGTTCAAAGAAAAATTAGGGAGAATTCCTGCTATGCTAGATAATAAAAGGACATATTGTCCTTATCTGGGAAAAGGAGAAAACACAGCTGAGGTCTCCTTTGTTTGCCTTGTCCCCTTGATTTCCACCTGGGAAGGAAGGTGGGACAGTGTGGGAGGGTTTTGCTATTAGGAATCTGTTCTTGCAGTTAAAGAAACGTGATCTGGAGGCTTTGAAAGTGCTCAGGGTGATGCCTGGTCCCTGCAGGGATTTACCAGTGGCTGCACATCTGCTCCTTCCTGGTGGAATCATTGCAAATCTTCACTTTGAAAAGCCATTTATTTCTCTGCCCCCTCTCCCAGCCCCTGCAACCTGAGTTATTTCTGCTCTTGCAAGGCCTGGAGAAGGGTTGTTCAGGTATTTCTTATTTTCTGTCCAAAAAAAAAAATCCAACAAAAAGCAGTTTGTCCAGGCTGTTGGAAAATGAACAACTCTTGATATTGTGAATTTTCATGTCAAGGTGCACTTGGAGGAGCAGCACCTGGATGTGTCACCTGGAGAGTGCTCCAGCAGGGTTTGGTGGCTCTGATTTCTCTGGGACAACAAAATCTGTGCTGTTCCCTCCCTCCTGCCTATTTCTGGAGTTTTTAATTTCACTTTCACATTCTGTTTCTCTTACACTTCATTTTTTTTTTTAAGTCACTGCCCAAGCAGAGGAGGAATCTTCTCCTTTCCAAGTAACATCACACTGAGGCCTTTTTGACCTTTTAAAACTTTCTGGTAATTACATTATGGTTGATTAGATACTTACACAGGATTATTGAATGGCAGTTACTCTTCAATTCCTCTAATCCCTCCAAAGGAGGAGTAATCTCCCTGCTGAATTTCAGCAGGGGCTGTGCTGGAATAAGGTGGCCTGGAAATTGGAAATTGATATAACCCCAGTTTGGCTGGAAATGGCAGCTTTATCTTCAGCTCCTTATAAAGCAGGGAAAACCTGTGTTTATACTTCATTCTGGACAGCAGAATAAAAATAAATAAATTACCAATCAACAGCAAAATACCATCCCTGGCTTGTTTCTGCCAGGCCAAGGGCAAACTCCACATGAATTTGTGCAAACAAAAGGCACTTGTTGCTAAATCCCAACTACTTGTTTGGCTCTTGGCCAGGAATACCAGCTTGGCTGGAGCCCAAATCAGGTGTTTGATTACAGCCCCACTTGTGCTGGCTGGTTAAAACCAAAAATTGCATCCTCTGTTATCTGGTGGCAGCTGATAAACAGAGAAATTTGGCTGATGTGGAGCCACTTGTGCTTCTTCACTGGAGTCTCTTCCCCTGCAGAGCTGCAAGAAGCAGCTGGAGCTG